>NW_008708726.1:108904-120530 GCF_000327385.1 Lottia gigantea | reverse complement strand
CTCCTGTAAATGACTGTAATGGAATATATCGTATAATTCGCGTTAAAGCACAATATTAGCTACCGGTACCATTGTTCATGCAGATTCCATTCACCTAATTCTATCGAATTAAACACCGAGCAGCTTGAAATTAATTGAAATGGAATTCAAATTGAAATTCAACCGTCATCAAATACGTAAAATTTAGAATGAAGTTTCTCTATATTTCTTTATCTAATTTTCATTTTTGTCGATTTTTCATTCTCTGACGAATTTTCATTCTGGAAAAGTGCTATATGGTTTCGGAGCTGCAGTAATTATTTTTTTTTCAGGTTCTGGATTGGAATATCTCTACAGTAATGGTATAATACACAGGGACTTGAAGCCCGGAAATATACTTAGGGACAAAAAACCAGATCTGACGTAAGAAAATTTTCTATTATCGCTCCTATGTTCTTTATTGGAAATCCATCTGCAGACTATTCTGCCTGTACGAATTATCATTTTTTTCAAAATATCATGTTGAAATTTCAGTCCAATTTACATCATCAGTGATTTTGGAACAAGTAGAAGACTATCAAATCCAGAAGAAGAATACCTTTCATTGGTTGGAACAGAAGAGTTTTTGGTAAGAATACAATTAATTTAGACTTATTTTGTCTTATTCTTGAGAAGTGCCTTCAATAAGAAATGGGTGTGTATAGGTCCGCGTAAACCTTCAACTTATTTTGACAGAAATGAATTAAATACTGTAAAAACAGCTCCGAGCGTGGCACGAGACCTTATTCCATGGCTTTGAACCTTTTGAAAGTTCTAATCGGTTAATTTTCAATCTCGGTGCTTTTAAGCTTATACCATTAGTAAACAAGATATTCAAACCCTCGGGTATCATGTAGTCCGAAACATCTCTCCCCCCCCCCATTCTAGCCTGTGATAAATATTTTGACAGTTATTGGCTGGAGTAAATAAATATAAAATCTAGATTTATGTGGTTCCCAATTGACCAAAGCTACATGTCTTTATTCCATTTTTCTCACGTACTATATTTCATTTGTTTAGCATCCAGCAGTATATCAAAAAGCATTTATAGACAGACAACAAGTCACACCGTTTAACAGTGGTACAGATTTGTGGAGTTTTGGTTGTACTTTATTCCAAGCTATCAGTTCCAGGATGCCGTTTGTACCATTTGATGGTGCCAGGAACGACAGAACTATAATGTAAGGGTATTTAGTTATGTAGTCAAATAATTGTTATTTAGAAAATTAGTCTAAACAACTGACAGAAAGAAAGAAACATTTCTAACAAGGAAAACAACCCACGAGCATCCTGTCTACCAGCTGATACTTGGTCAACCTCTAAGCATTGATATAAAAAATGCTTCCTACAAAGGTGACAAAGAGATCAGTGACGTATTTAGGCAGTAAATTGCCCCCCCCCTTACTACACTCAGTCCATAGAAATAGAACAATTCATTCTAAAAACTTCCAAAAACACCCACCATGACTAGTGCCCTCTAAAACCGGAAAAGGGACTAGAAGCCACTCTTGCCATTTTTTGTTCAAACTATATATGTACTATACTCTTAAACTATAAAAATTCTGTGAACTTTGATTCACATTGTTCTTTAAGGTTTCAAATGGTGGCGTTAAAACCTGCAGGATGTATTTCCGCCTACCAGAATAGTCCAGGGGGTGATCCTATTTGGGAGAACAGATTTCCTGAACACTGTCCTATGTCAAGGTATAGTTCATAGAATTATCTCATACCAAAAGCATTAGTTGACACTAAACTTACAATAGGAGGAGACGGGCTAACCAGCTAATTTCGGGCAAACCAGTCTGTTTTAACTTTACTTCAACATATAGATATACGAAAATAAATTAAGCAAATAGGCACATAGACGTAATGTTATTCCATGAGCAAACCATTGTATCATCCGACTTTTCTGTCCGCAGACCATTTGTTTATACAAAGTTTTGTGATCCAGGTGATAGCAAACAGCTGTATATGTACAATTTACTGTCAAGCAAACGTCACTAGAACACTACAAAATGCTGGTAACATTTTGAAACATTTGTATCATGAACCACTATATGCTTTTAGAAATCTCCAAGAAATAATGAAAGGATTAGTCGCTTCTCTTCTGGAAGCAGATCACAGGAAACAGATTTCCCATGAATCATTGTTCGATTTCCAGAAGAAACTAGCAACTAAGTTTCAACTTGAAATTCATTTTACCAATGATGGAACCACACTACCTCTTTATTTCGACGCGTCAAACAGGTACGTCTGTACTATCGTACTTTACCAGCCTTAAATATTATACAGTTAGAAAACAAAGAAACTGATAATGGTGTGGAGCCTTGTTTTGCTCAAGTCACAAAATTATGGTTTGGAAGTGACACTATAGTTTTATTATGGTCTTTGGCGCAGGTTTAGGATTTTTTTAGAAGCTGTATAATGCTTGAGTAGAACACTACCAACCACGCCATTCAGACCAATTAAAGGTCGTATTTTGAAGAGAAAATTAAATTAAGCCCTTGAAATGCTCAAAATTCATCTCCGGCCATCTGAAATATTTGGCGGCCCCCAGACCTCCGGACTCATACCTCTCCAAGCACTTTCTAGATATTCTCTGTCAGCACGTCTCTACTTACTGGCTCTAGTTTGGCTTCAATTGCGTTTGTTGACTGTGCATCTTTTACAGGTCATTCATTTGACAAAATATTGGTCATTTTAGGACCTTGAGCATCAGAAAAGAGAGGAACATCGTCAGCTGTATTTGTTATATATATGACGTCATAATTTGTCCGTTGCAAATTCAATAGCTCTGGACATATTTGAATTGTGATTTCGATTTTTTCTATCAGTTTTGCAGAATTACAAGATCAGATAGCCCAGTATACAGATATATCAGCTGGACGTCAAGTATTATTTTATAATGATCAGATACTAGAAAACTTGATACAGAAAAATCTAAATTTAGATGAGCTATTACATCAACCACCTTCAATAAACTATCTTACATTGATGGATAAACACAAAGCTAAAAAACTAAATCCGTTCAACATAGGTAAGGATTGAAAAATGACCTACTTTTCGAACTGAAAATTCTCTTCTGTAAAAGCGTGTTTACAAATGATAACTTAAAGATTCTCAGTAGTATTTTGTAGTTTATATTTCAATTCAGTAAACAATGTAGTCCGAGTGTACATATATATTTTTTTATGTGTAAGACCCTTGATCTTATGTTCGAATCTACCAAATTCGCCCTAATTCTACCAAATTCGCCCAAATTCTGCCAAATTCGCCCAAATTCTGCCAAATTCTATCCATAGAACTGTGCTATGAGACTGTTCATCAGAATGCTCTTAACAATCAGAGAATTTTTTTTTTTGGGACAAATAGAATTTTTTTTTAGAATTAATAGATTGCTTGTTCTAATATCTATCTATTTGCAATATTCTTTCATCAGTGTATGTTATATTTCAGAACCGTTCCCGGTTTACCATAACACTAATACTATTAATCAAGATTATCAAGTAACTTCTAAACGATGTGAAATTATTAATAATATCATGTTATTAGTATCTCAATCTCTCAGTTTTCAACTCAATATCACCAAAACAGTCTCAGCAATGTGGTAAGTAACATCTGAAATCTGATCTTTAATCAAACCTTTAATTTATTTATAAATACCTCGCAAATCTTCCAATTGATATAGTATTTTAAGTTTCTATTTTGACAGAATACAATATATAAAGTTGAATTCAAAAGGTTTGTATGTTTTTACAAATGTCACCTTTCTTCAATAGATTGCCATTTCGGTATTTCTTTTATCATTTCCATTATAGTGAGATAATGCTTAAATCATATTCCAGGATTATGATGAAGACATATAAATTAAAAGTAGAGAAGAATTATGAATGTTTGAAAGAAGCTAGTCAACAAATTGACTTCCAGTTGGAAAACTTACGGTTGATCCGGAACAGAACTCAAAGGCACATGTTTGCGACATGGAGAGTTTTATATTCTTGGAAAGATCATAGAAGGAAAGCCGATGATTATGAAGCACTGAAAATTCTGATAGAACAGGTAAACAAAATGGCCGTTGGATTAGTCGTACCGTGACGGAATAACGAGCGGTGCGTTATTGACCGCATCATTACGATGCGAGTAGTTGAGAGAACCACGATTCATTTTACATTCGGTGCAGATTAGTAAACTTTCGTTGGAATAGTCAATGAAACTGCTATGTGTTGCTTAGGATGGGTTGTGACTCTCGGTTGTATCTAATATATTTAATGTAATTTATGGACAAACTAGTATAAGTAGACTAATTTCTAAATTTAAGCAGAACACAGCCTTGTCCAGTTTTTTGTCATTAGAAGCATTCCCTTTGTAAATTCAAGACCTTATAGGGATACTTTCTGCATAGTAACTGTTATAGTATTTCATTTGTGAATTTCATAGGATACTATAAGTAACACTGTATTCATGTTTTGTAGCTGAAGTCCAAGTTAGAGTCAGTAAAAGAACGTGTTATTGAATTAAAAATCAAATCTGAGAAATACTTACACGATTCTCATATAGCTGTTGATGTTTGTACTTCTGACTGGTATGTTACGTAATATCTGCTTCACATCAACTGTATTGTAGTCATAACGGCTAAAGTAATGTCCACAGACACTTTCAAAGACACACATCCATTTAGATTAATATTCTAATGGTGGACACCCAAACATTGAAGTGCTAGTATTTTCAGAAAAGATAGTACTTTCTGATATGGAATGTCTCGTCCTATACTAGGATCGGATCACAGACCTCCGGACATGCGAGTGCATCAAACTCACCTGAACACCACAGTTTAGTTATTTACTCTTGATCAAAACCAGCCCAGAGAGTTTGATACATATGGTGACTAAGTTTAGAGAACATTATCATGGTTTTATCGGAAAATTATCATATACTTTTTATTGGTTTAGTTGTAGAAAAGCTAAAAGTTACCAGCAGAAAATAAAAGTTATCATGGGCAGAATGAAGAAGACGAAAGTTAAAGAAATTCTTGGAGAAAAAGAAAATATACAGCATCTTCATGACAGGTAGGTGTTGATCGAGCTATTATGAACTTCATACGAGCTTGACATAGTGAGGATGGTTGTAAACTTACAGAGTCTGATACCCTACTAAATCCAACGCGTAACTGACCTTTTGATTATTTTGCTGTATAGATTCCCACGGAACTGTTGTCTAGTTTGATTCATGTGTATCACATTGGAATTAAGATTTTAACTTATAAAGCATCTCCATGGCAGGTGTGTGTAGATCAATATCCAAATATGTAAATAGCGGAATTGGCCATCGGATTATTCTGGTGTAAAGCTTCGTTCATTTTGATTCATGTATTTTACATCTGTACAAAGCATTTAACCAATAAATCTTCTGATGCCAAAGTAACCTGGTTCATGATGAAATAACAGTCTGTTATACTATGGAAGTTTACAAGAATAGAAGAAAGGACTTCAGAAGAGCAGTGTGATTTTTCGTTGACAGTAATAAGCCAGAATGTGCAAACGCGATACTATAATCCGATATAACTTTTTAATATCATGTTCACTGCAAATTGATTTATTTATTGTAAATTTTTGTTTTAATTCAGGAGTGAAGCTGAAGAAGTATGTGCTTCAGGTCTGGCCTTGTGGCAGGATCATTGCTGGGTCAATAAACAGAAGAGTTTTGAAAGATTTAAGATATTTGAGGGGTATGTATTACTTTATTCAACATTCAGCTGAGGTGAAAGGCAGGCCCGTAACTAAAATGGGGGAGGGGGGCAAAATTAGAACAAATTATCAATTAAAGCCTTGGCACATTACGGTTACGGTTACGGGTCTGGTGAAAGGAGTAGTAATGAATCTCATGAAAGCAGTGACCCTATTGGGACAGACACGGTATTCCAACAAACGTTGATAACTATACCATTGTCCAAAAAGGAAATTACAAATGTGGCTTAGTTCAAGAGACTCTTTGAAAGCAAGAGTCATTAAATGATGACCACAGTTTTAAAAGGGTATTTTCGTCTAATCGGTGGATTGTCTTGAATGTTTAATATAGGTTTTTTAAAAATCTAAATTTATTTACTGAACATTAAGATAAAATCTTTTAGCTGTAAACAAATACAGAAAATAAACAAAACAGAGAACAGAAAGAAACGTATGTACATTCAATATAAATAAATAAATGAAATACACAAATATATATTTCACGGAAAAAGCAAAAATTACAAATATAGCTAAAGAATTTAAAACCAGGCTCAAGTTTGAGGACATAATTGTGGAAAACTTTTCTAAGGAAGGATATACGTAGTAATATTTGGGTAAAAACCGTGATCTACGATCTTGATAAAAAGGACATATTAATAAGAAATTGATCTTGTCTTCTATTGTATTTAGATTGCAATCATTATACATACTCGGGTATTTCTTTCAGCTTTAACAAACCTACCACTTTCAATATTAATACAGTATGAACTACATTGAAAACGTTAATAAACATTTCTTCTTCTTCTCTAAAACGTGATAATCAGGCCCGTAGCTAGGGGTGTTATCGTTTTTCCTGGGTCATCCGATATAAGCGATATTTCATGTTTCATTAAACAAATAAGTAATGTATACTGTAAGTGCAAGTAATAAGGAATAAATATTTGCCCCCCCCCCCCCTGAAAATTATTCAACCTTAACGTTAAAATGTCCTGTTTTTATCGTTTTATATAGACAAAGAGCAATTTTAAGGCTTTTAATTGTCAGATGACTTTTGAACACCAAATAACAGCAGGAATTGACTTAAACTGTTTTATAAGTAGGTTTGCTGTACAACACCCTCGCTTACAGCTGGTGTAATTGTTGATTATTATCATTGTTGATTGTCAACCCCGTGAAACACTAAAACACATATTTTCAATGTATATATATAGTTTCTTTATTGACTTTTTGAATCATATGGTTGAGCCCCCCTTAAAAAATATATTATAATAAAACAATTTACTACTCTCGTTTCTCGAGCTGTTCTAGATTTGCATATATTGATCATTTGTTTTAAGAGATAATATAATGCTGGTAATCCCAAAGTACAGTTAAACCTAGAGTATCTGACAGATGTTTTAATATTTGACACCAGCTATAATCCCGTCTATAATTAGCTGATATTCTTAATGCTTTATAAACATAATCTAGTAAAATTATCATTGTAGAGTATATTTATCCAGAATTTAAAATTTGTGTCTTTTGACACTATCAGTAGCAATCCGACATCCGATATCACCTACGTCCCTTGAATGGTTAACTAGATCTTGTGATTTACTTTTAGAATGTTTTATGAAATTCAAGAAAATTGTAAAAGAGTCAACGTTATGATTGTAGAATTGAGAGGTGTATGTAAAAGAATCAGGGATATGTTTTTTAAGGTCTGTATATTGCAGTGTATAATGCATTAGAAATCTTCTTGTCCATTCTGTCTTCATTTAACATTCAGGGTGATAAAGGGAATTAATTCAATATGTAATATATATGTAATTTTCATTGTTTCAGATTTTTTCTAGTCTTCCTTATAATGCAGATGGATTATATGATCCAGAAAGGTAAGTAAAACTAAAGAATCACTAAAATAGATCACGATCTGATATTTATCTTGCTTGACATGGTGTAACCAGATATCAGAGTTTTACTGCATTTAAGTGGTCTTGATTCATATATTACGAAATTTATCTCAATTCATGTGTCTCAATGAACAGAGATTATGATTGGTTGTATATTCTATGATCCATAACATGAGATGCATAATCATTTCGAAAGATCACAGATGAAATGTGGATGTCAAGATTTGCATCGAATCAAATTTATAAATATTTTTTATAGTTAATTAATTGTTTCTTAGTTTAAGTCTGTTTATGATATATCCTTTTTGTTTCAGGTTTTCTACATTATTAACTAGTGGTATGAATGGACTTGAATTAGAAGATGACATTGCCGAACCCACGGATGTTGATGATGTACCACAGTACAAAGTACATTTTACAGATTCAGATGTAAGATGACTAAGATGCATTGACTGTGACAGTCGCTAAAATGATCTGATTCTCTATAGCTCTATATAAATTTATCGTTATTGGTTTAACATTCAACACGGATAATTCTAGACACACATGCATTTTAAGGCTCAAATATCGACGGTGGCCCGTGATCAACTGAATGGCTTAGCTAAAAACCTCCCGTTTCTGAGACTAAAGTATGCTTGGTCAAAAAAATGGCGCAGCTGTCCTTTCAACTTTCGTCAATGGGACCTTTTGGTTTGGCTTAATCCGAGAACGAACCATGACAAAGATATGGTTTTTGAAAGTGTTTTTGTTATCTTTTATATAATGTGTAGTTTAGTGGGACCTATTGAAGATTAGACTTTGTATAAATGGCATGTCAAAATAAATAATGTTAAATATTGTTATACTAGTGGTAGATTTACCCATTTCCACAATGTAAAGCTATTACGAGCACAAGTCTGTGAATTCAGCGATTTGATTTGATTGTACGCTACCGAACAATCTTTATGTCAAGGAGTATGATTGGTTGTAAAATCCAATCAAATCGTTGCATTCGGTGATACAAGAATAGTGACTATTGCAGTCAAGGTAGAAGTTTCGTAATAACCTAACATTGTGATAGTAGATTTTACCATATACCTGAATAGTATTATATGTACTGAACAACATTTATCTTAAATGAATACGTACGTCTTAGAATGAACATAAAATTTTAAAATTTTAAACTTGGCCAATAAGAGCATATATACATCAGTAGATATACCTGGTGTCATAAATAACATAACAGGATCTTTGTATAATCCGATAAATCCAAAAAAAAACTTAGTAATTATCCATAAACACCAGGTAAGTTCACTGATGAATATATACTCATATTAACCATTCTTGAGAACTTAGATTTTATGATTATTCTAATACGTAGTATCACTTTAAGGCTTACAATAATATATATGGGTAAATGATCAAAAGGTCATGTTATTGTTTCATTGCTTTCTTCCAGTTAGAATTTGATGATGTACGAAGTTACCAACGAAGCCACAAGGCTGAAAAAAGCAGACGGTCATAGTGAGTAGCAATCTTTTTAAACACAACGAAATCCAGTGCAAGACATTATAGAAATATAAAAAACAGCTAATATAAATATAAAAATAGCTAATTCGAACTCATCATTTGAACTTTTACAGCTTACTTTAAATTTTTAGTTTCAGTGATGATGATATGAATTATCTACCTAGTAAGGAAAAGAGAGGAGTGGGTTTGATTCCTGCAAAGGAACAAGATAAACGTCACGTTGCTAACAAGAGTCGCCTTGAGACAGGAAATGTATTTCCTATTTGTGAGGCTGAATCCAACAGTCACGAAATAGGGTAAATTAAATCATCTTCTTCAAAGATTCTAATTTTATACGCCCACGTGAAACGGGAATGTATGTTGGCGTCACCTTATTGAAAAATAAAAAAAAATGAAAAATAAAAGTATGAGTAATTGCCACTGTTTTTGTAAACGCGTTCAAGTTTAGCTCATATACACGTAGAAGGCGCAAATCTTGATGGATTTTGATGAAACTTGGTTTGAGTGTTTGTAATCACCCAAGGATGAACCCTATTGAAAATCAGAAGAATCTAAAAATACTTTGTATGAGTTATTACACTTGTTCTTGAAAACGCATACAATTGTTTGCTTGTTGCTTTTAAACACTCCAGAAGGCAAAATTCTCGACAGATTTTGACGAGATTTTGAGAAATTATTACCACAGGACTGGACCTTATTGAAAATCAAAGCTGCCAGTGGGCGTCTATTACCATGCCTGGCAAGCTATCTTTTAGTTCCTTTTGACCAGATGTTCAGTAAAAACAAATTCAGAATTTAGGATGGGCATTTTGGATACTGGGTACATAATGTAGATAGTGCTGTGCGAAGAACAGAAAATGCTTACTTTGAATTCACAATTCTATAGAAACCTATTTACTGTCTACAAGAGCTGCGGATCCCGATTTTCACAATTTGCGGCCAGTCTGATTAAAATTAGATCAAACTTTGGTTCCGTTTTTTATTAGCTTTTATTTCTAATATGGCCACTTCAGTTAGGGTCTAAAACATTCGTCAAAATAACCTTTTGACCTTATCTGATGCTTTAACCAATCAAATTCCTTCACTCTCTCACAAAATGTAAAAAATTGTGACGAATTTTAAGAGGCCCGTCTTTAGAACCTAACTGAAGTTAAAAGCTATTAAAAAAAAATGGAACGAAAGTTGATCTAATTTTCATTAGACTGGATTTGTGGTTATCTTATGCCATTATTGTGACTCCGTACTATGTTTAAATGTCAACAGCAGACCTTTCTGAAAAGATTATTATTTGCCAAAAGACGAGATATAGTTTGACACTAATTTTATTTCCATTATGTATTTTCAGAGCAGTTACAGTAGTCGATGTCCATGCACCAAATTTAGAACTTTAATCTTAATCGCGTTGGTGATTTTACTGATATTTCATTCGTAAATGGATAATCTTGATGTGCTTGAGTCCGAATATCGCGCTTGCATTTATATTGGAGATTACTGTGATTACATTAGGAAAGCTTGGCTTGCATTGCAAATCTGGTCCTAACCGTTCCTCCGACTTGATATACGGATGTGATATCGTCACGGTTAGAGCCGAGGAATGAATAAGACTTGGAACCAATTTTTGAGGCATTAAAGAGGGTGAAGATTTAGTTCAGTCAATATATCAATAGGCTTACATGAAAAAAAAATTTAATTTCGTTTCGTTGTTATTTTTCGTCGGTCTCCATTTTAACGAAATTGTAATCTAATGTTAATTAGCTTATGTGGGCCAATGATCAGAAATTTCCATGGTTTAATGAAAACACTGCAGTTTCTACTTGTAAGCTTTTATTTGAAAAAGAATGTATATAAGCATAAGAATATAACAGAATTCATCACATACAAAATGTAAACATTGGAATAATTACGGAATTACAGTCTACAGATTCATGGTTTAATAAAAACACCTATGTTTCTAATTTTAAGCTTTTTTTCGAAAAACATATATAAGCATAAGAATAATTATTTAAGTTTACTTTATATTGAAACAAATAATGACAGAATTCATCGGTTGAAAAATTTAAACATTGGAATAATGACGGATTTACAGTCTATAAATGTCAAGAAAATGGGTGCAAAATAATATTTCAGTGTCAATATATTATGTATATAATTCCAGTTTAGGTTAATTATAGGTAGTGTGTATTACTTAATAAATAAATCAATATTTTGATGGAATAGTCTTATTATATATATATATCTAGCTATGACGGAAACATACAGGAAACAGATCCATAAAGATCTAAAAAATGGTTAAATTGGGGAATGGAAGCGATTGTTAAACTACATTGTTAGATAAAAAACAACTACAAAAAAAATTAAAAAATTTAATGTATGTAATCTGGGTTTGGTTCAAATGGTGATCTCTGAGAAGGTTGTGGTTCTTCCAGTGGTGAAACATTACGTTTAGCTAAAAAATTTACACAATTTACATAGTGAAAGAATAGC
>NW_008708726.1:29780-108127 GCF_000327385.1 Lottia gigantea | reverse complement strand
AAACGAATCGTATATTGACATAAGTATAGACTGCAACACACGTTTACGACGCATGTTGACATATGGATGGACAGCAAAACAGTTTAACATACAATGGACGGCAACGCATGTTGACATATGGATGAACAACGACGTATGGATCGACAGTAAAGCATTTTAACATACAATAGACGGAAACGCATGTTGACATATGGATGAACAACGACGTATGGATCGACAGTAAAGCATTTTAACATACAATAGACGGAAACGCATGTTGACATATGGATGAACAACGACGTATGGATCGACAGTAAAGCATTTTAACATACAATAGACGGAAACGCATGTTGACATATGGATGAACAACGACGTATGGATCGACAGTAAAGCATTTTAACATACAATAGACGGAAACGCATGTTGACATATGGATGAACAACGACGTATGGATCGACAGTTAAGCATTTTAAAATACAATAGACGGAAACGCATGTTGACATATGGATGGATAACGACGCTTGTTGACATACAGATGGACAATGACTCTTGTTGACATATGGATGAAAAGGGTGTGAATTGACATCGGCGCATGCATCTTTACAATCATAAGAATATTGTATTTTTGAAACGTTTGAGCTGCCATTATTGATAATACATATTGTCCACTTGTTTTAGATTTAATCTGCTAAAAAAGTCAATGTTTATAAAATCTCTGAAATAGTTACAATAGACTTCAAAGTGAATATTGAGATCTGAAACCCTTTACTTCCATGTTTTAACGAAGCATAGTTAATGATAAAGTTAAAAATCTTGAATGAGCAAGAAAATATTAAGGCAAATAAGTTCACTTACTCTGTTAGAAACTTCTTCATTCTGAAAAAGATGAAAATAAAACTGAATATTTGTGAATTTAAATTCATTTGCAAATTCTGTGTGTTTTTTTTTGTTTTTTAGCAGAGACGTGTGTTAGAAATCAGTTTCATTAGCGAAACGAATACATTCATAAAGGTTTTGTCTTGCTCTTTGTGTATCTTAAAAAATTGAAAGTAGAAACGTATTTACATCTAAAGTATAAGCACTATTATCAAACACCATATGACTTTTCTTATTTTCTTTAAAACGATTTGCGGCCTTAAACCAATTTCCACGTCTGTAATGAAAATGCCAAAATCACATAACAATCTCAACCCCACAACATAGAAGATTAGGATTGCCCTACCTTGTCAGCTGGTTAATCATTGTTGGAAATTTTAAATTGGTGAATTGAAAGGTCTTAGTTCACCATTATTTTTTTTTTGGGGGGGGGGGGGGGGGGGGCCATGGGGTTCCTTGAAAATGGGGAAAAAGTTAAAAACCCATATTTCCTTTTAAACAAAAAACCTAAAACTAGGAATTTCATTTTTTTTTTACATTTTTTTCACTAGTCTACTAACTGCCTGAAAATTCAGATACCTCGAAATATGTAGAAAAATACGTTGTACGGATAATGTTTGTTTACTCAGTTCTAAACCGTTCTAAAACATGGCGACTCGTCAATGTAATTTTCAAACACAGATCCAGGATGCACATGATTAAGAACATACCTGTAAATGCAGCCCTTAACCGCTCTACAACATGCAACTCGTCAATGTAATAACAAACACGGGTAATCAAGGATGATTGAGAACATACCTGTAAATGCTGCACTTACCCTTTCCTGACAAACCAGATGTAACAAATCAACATACAAATTACCATCACCAATAATACAGCAATAACTATCAGAGCAATCATCCAACCAACCAGTCCATCACAGTCAGGTTCATCTTGAGAACAGGCACATTCATAGCGATTCTCATAGTTATAACAAACATACGGCCAGCTACATGGAGAACTTGTACATTCATCATAGTCGTCCTGACATCTTGAACCAACCCAACCATCTGTACATTTACACGAATAATAATCATCAAAACTTTCAGCTCGACGATAATTCCCACAAGTATATGCGGCATCAGTAGCTAGAAAAATAAAAAATCCTGCTTAACAGACAGTAATTATTTTTTCAAAGTTAAAGCTTTACTTTTAAGAACGAGATATCATATACTTGATAGCAAAAAGTTCATATTGAATTATATAAATATTCTACTGCTTTTTTTCTTAAAAAGTTTTGGAGCATCGGTGAGCATTTGTTATAGTGACCATGATTTTGTAGAACAAATTCATAAATTTGTCTTTTGAAGACTTGTCAATTGTCATCGAAACTTACATTTTGGTTGACAAGTTCCTCCATTCAGACAAGGCATCATCATCATGGCCATTCTAATACTGACAACATCAGAACTGGTTCCGGTATCATCAGTTATAAACATCCTTATGTCGTCATAACCAGATACTCCTTCTTCAGGTTCATACGTCATGGTGTGATATAACCATTTCATTTGGTTGACAGGGTGGGGTAGAGACATTCTGTTACATGGTAGACTTGATTCCTGAAGTATAAAACATTAACAAATTTCACAGTTGAACCACTGATCCTTTCCACTTGTTATACTTAGTATAGCGGAATTCGGGTCCCCTATTTATTTTCGACCTATTTCATGTTCGCCCCGACGTATGCTCACCCCAGGTCTGCTGGCTCTACAATATTTTTAATCCAATAACACTCAACGTGTATTAGGGGACAAATCTAATGCCAGGAAAGCACCTCTAATTTACTGGTTCACTGCAACGTTAAAGGCATGTAATTCCATTCTCCCGACATTGCATATCATTCGATATTGGATTTTACATATTCCTCCAGATAATGCTTGAACAATTTTTTCTGAAAACCTACCGTTGTTTGATCAACACAATCAGGACTCTCTTCATGAGGTGGTCCTACTGTTAATGATCCGTTCTTAGGTTTATCTATAAATAGTCGAAGTTGATCGTTTTTATCAACATCATAAACACCAAATGTCCAAATAAATCTGTTGGTATCATTCCATCCTAATCTATTTTGTTCCATTAAAATCTTAAATGAAGATCAATGGCATGTATTAATCATCTGGACAATTTATTAGGATCATGTGTTTGTTGCATTGTTTTCGGAAATCAATTCTCTTGGAAAAAGGTTCGATTTTCAAATCTCTTCACCATTAAGTTTTAACTCTTAAGATTATATAAATATTTTAAATATGTAGTGTAGATCGGCACAGAATGCCACTAAAAATAGACATACCATAACAGGTTCTGTAGGGTCTGACATTAACATATTCTCTTTTTCATGGATACAAAATACACCCGGCGCATCATTTTGTGGTGTGACAGTAATCTTCAGTGCTTCCTCTGTAACCAAAGGTTCAATTTCTTCGGAAGTCACTTCCGTCATTTTCAGATAAAATTCAAGTTCACCAGAACAGTCTTTACAGGGTGAAAATACTAGTCTGAAATAAAAAAAGAAACACATCTTGATAATATTCACATAATTCTGAAGAACATTTGCATAGTCGTGGTGGGCATAACAATTTCCCTTGACTATAATAGAACATCAGTTCAGCATCTTTAATAAATTACGGGCAGACAACGTAAATAGATCGGACATTAAAGAAAAACTTTCATTGCTGCTACCAATGTTTCTCCAATATGTTGCTTTGCGGTTCGGATTGTTAGTACTTGTTTTATTTATTAATTGTGGTAGTGGACCATGCTAACCATGAACATTTGTGACTGGAAAGTTCACACCTTTGATCGAAACTTTTAGGATATGATATTGAACATCATTGTAAAAGGCAGGCTTTCTGGTGAGAACTGCTATTACTTGTTACTACAAAGAATAATAAACTTACAGTCCTTGTTTGGTGACGTTGAGACTTCCCAGTGATTGAGATGATGTGGTAGTGATAGAAAACTCTACTTGATCATATTCTTCATCATAATATTTCAAATTATATACGATCGTACCTATAATAGCCATAAAATTCAATCAAACCTTTGTCCCCATACTTTTAATACCCCTATATCAATGTTTTAGCTATCTCCGGAAACTATTTGATCAAATCATGGTTGGGAAACCGAAACAGAACAGTCATGTCATTAGTACAAACGCAACAAAAACCAACGAATTTTGATAAGTCGACATTTGATGGTTATCTTACAGCAAGTTCTGAAATGTTTTAATAGCCCCAGGAAAATTTACATTAACTTGAATCAGAATTTAGGTTGTTTTAGCCTTTTGATTCGAACGTACCTGCATCTTCTGCCATGATGAATGTTTTTGGTACATCAGGATCTAATTGTGGTGGAGTGTTTGGTATTGTTCGTAAAACATCAGTTACCATAAACTGTGTATCTCTCTTGAAATATTCTATCTCTGCAGTAGGTTGACTGTCATCATTCGACCAGGTATTGCAAACCTACATAAAGTTCAAAATATTCTTCTCATAGAAAATAGTTTTTAAAGCCTTGGATATATGTGGAGGATTCTCACAGGTAATGAATGTCACGTGATTTTTGAATTTCATAAGAGCTATCGATGTCAAAATTAAGTTTTAATGGTTTTAAAATAACAGCATAGTTTGGACGAGAAATCAAAATTGTGAAAAAAGAAGCTGTATGTGTCTCCATATGACCTCATTAGAGTTACAAGGTTCTTTTACAGTTCGGCAATTCTCACAACAGAAGAGATTTATATAATTTAACAGTAATCAGTAACGCTGCTCAGAAGTTTGTCTCCCCATTAACAGTTTACCTTGATCTTGATTTCTCCAGCAGTTTCATCAACTATATTAGTGTCTGGTCCATGTTTAGATCCACACGTCAATCTACTAGGCTCCCATCTTTTATTTACTGGAAATAAAAATATTTCCATTCAATAGCCATGATCCTGTAGTCATTTAATGTGTCAATGAAGTCCACCAAAACAAAGCTTCTATTGACGTCTCAGGAGAAGCAATAACCATAATCCAAGAATGACTATATGATGCAATTACTGCTACGATATATAGAAGCCTATATAGAAGATACTGTTTACCTGGATTCCAGTGTATCAACATGGGAATAGTAGCAGGATCTGATGAAGCTGGGTTGTATTTAATAGTAACTACCAATGGACCAGGCAGTGGGAGGTTTCCTATTGACGTAACACTGTAGGATTTGTCTGACGGTTTGGGCGACAATCTAAAAAAGAATTGGACGATCATTAAACGATGTTGCCAGAAGAAGAAAATTGATAAATGAGACACTGACTGCAGCAATACCAATAGAACTGAATGTTATCTTCTTTCAGTAACATTGAAGAATAATGAAGATTAACAGAAGATATGTACCGAGCCGATCCAGATTCTTAATTTAGTTTTTATTCTAAACCCTCCCTTCCAGAAATCTACACAATAGAAAAAATATAAAATCATACCTTTTACGAAGCAATCTGTGTAAATTACCATCATTATTAAGAGTTAATTGTGGATTTGAAATGTAAGGTATAAATTCTGTACTAGCATCTGATCTGTAATCACCTTCTAAATTATCTTGAGTAAGTGTGGTTACGAGTATACTCTGTCCCGGCTTCAATCCTGTAAACATATAAGACCCTTTGTGAAAATTGAATGAAACTTACTAATTATCTTTTCGATTTGAATCCTTTGAAAACAGATGCAATCTAAAATCTGCACTTGTTTTTGCTCATGTTTGTGTAGATGAGTCACGACAAGCACCATTTTATGACGTCTGCTTCCAACATGTCCTGCATACATTCTGGAATTTTATTTGACACCTATATAAAGAACTTGATGTTAATAATAGAAAATGGCAGCAAACCTGAAGACGTTTCTATAGAAACATCACTAACAGAGCGTTTCTTTCTGCTGGACGATTCTGGACTAACTTTTACACTTTCACCATTAGTAGAAGTAGCCATCTTGGAATTTTCATCCACAATAACAGAAGTACCGACATTTCTAACAGTACAACGTCTGGCTTCATTACACATTCTCATACACAGGAACAGAGTTCGTCCAGGTTCCATCTTGTATTCAGAAGGTGCAGAAAAGTTATCAGTCTGATTATAATTGTTTGTATTGAATGCACCAATAGCACTAACAGGTTGACCATCTATTTCAAGCCAGCCATTTCTAATGGCGACCTCACCAGATCTATTGTAACCAACCCAGGTGAAAGGAAACACATCATCACATGGATCTGCTGAAGTTCCAATTCCAAAATCTAAAAGAGAAGAATAACATAACCATTAGGGAGCCTGGAAAGCTTGTTTTTCGGGCAAAATCTCATAACTAGGTTAGAAAATCGAGCAATCTCAGATACTTCGTCCCCCCACCTCCCCTCGGACGTAAACCTGGCTCTGCCACTGCTGTTATCGATGATATAATTACCTTGACAAGAACACAACTAATACCAACATGCTGAACAAAAGCCACTTAAATAGTTAGAAATGTCAACACGTTGTTTAGGGTCATAGTTTATTTGCATTTATACATCTGGGAGACTCCAGCTCCCATTCCCGAAATCAATTTAAAGGTAAATTGCTAACAGAAACTTGACATGAGTACAGCATAGCGATATAACTATCTATCAAATGTTTTACCGTATTCTCTAATAGAGGGATCCGCACTAACAGTCCAGGAAATTCCGATAGTACTTGGATCTGTTGATTTCATAGCAGTAGGTGGTACCACATCCTCAGTAAACTCCTCAGCTCCAGTGATATTGGTACCTACATCTGTGATATCTGGTGGGTACATTAACACCGTCACACCTAGAATATTTTAATCATATTTTCTCATTTGCCGTAGCTTGTGATATGTCCTACCTTTTGTTCGGAAAGTATAAACTTGGTTCAAATACTAAGTAGAAAGAGATTATAATTTTATTCATTAGAGACATTCCTGGCGGAATGTTCATATCTTATTTAGAATATTAATTTACCTCTCTGATCTTGATAAACAGTTTCCAGTCCTGCACCATTCTTACACTTTATAGAAACATAGTAGGTAGAATTATTTTCCAGTACACCTTCTAATGATCGATTAGTTCCTGATGGAGTTTCACCGGTTGATATGTAATTTTGTATATCCAGCGCACCAGGTGCTGTGCCAATACCCCATTCATATTCCTAAAATTAGTATAAGATCTTTGAATTTTAAACGGAAAATTCAGACTGGAAAAGCATTGAATTAATGAATTTAGATTGATTAACACTCGAAGTGTCGCCATGGCAGTATGAAATGTGTTTCAATGTTTTATGGCTTATTCGCAATAAATTTTGACAAGCCTACGAGCAAAATAAGCAGCTTTTGCTGAAATTAGATATTGAAATACAAGTGATAGTAATCATGATAATTTCATTGATAAGATACTCATGCATGATAAATTCAAATCAAATGTTTAAAAATAAGTAGTAGTAGTAATCATGATAATTTCAATGGCAAGATATTCAATACTCATGCATGATAAATTTAAATCAAATATCTAAATATTAGTAGTAGTAATCATGAATATTCTTTTGGTAAGATACTCTTGCATGATAAATTCAAAACGAATGTTTAAATATAAGTAGTAGTAATCATGATAATCGCATTAGTAAGGTACTCTTGCATGATACATTCAAAGCAAATATTCAAATATAAGTATTAGTAATCATGATAATTACATCTTGCATGATAAATTGAAATCATATATATGTTTATATATAACTCGAAGAAATCATGATAATTTCATTGGTAAGACACTCATGCATGATAAATTCAAATCAAACGTTAAAATATAGCTTGTAGTATGAACAAAACTGGTAACGTACTACAATTGAGCTCCCGTTGTCCTGACAGAGGAAGATTGTTCTGATGGTGTCATTAGAACCTTGGTATTCTACAGGTGTAAAATTACCCTGAGATACATCAATATATAACATAACTTCTTCATCAAATACTGGTGGAGTAGTGTCAATATAAAACCCATTTGAGGATGATATCACTTCTTTACCAGATCCAAGTACACCTTTCACTAAAAACAGAATGTTAATGTACAGTTGTACATTTGCGAGATTATGGGAGTTAATATCGTATTAATTAATATCAATTATCGGGAAATGCTCAATTCAAACTTGATCTTTAGCTTAGTTTTAATTTTAAACGTACAGAATTTTATTGAATTCTTTGAAAATCTATAGATTCCATATGCCGACAATTTACATAAACAGATCAGTAGCGGCACCAGCCTCCCGAGACCCGGGGTACAGATAGGGAGCTGACTGCAATTGTCGAGGATTAAATTCAAAAATCGGCAGATCTGTAGAGTGCATAGGCTCAAGACTCCCATGTAACGTCCGAGAGAGTTTTACCCTAAGAAAGTATCTGGAAAATAGAATTGATGCATTCTGACACATATTCTGTGGCAAAATGATTAAAAGTCATATATTTTCAATTTTGCTAGAAATGAAGTAATTCAAGTACCTGTTAGATAATATACAATTGGTTTGTCAGTGCCGTTTATATTTTCTGTTGGTTGTAAATCCAGATTGTCTAACTTGATGTTATGTTGACTGATTTTATCATTATTACAAAATATCAGGCAATCAAACCGGTCACAAGGTGTTTGACATGGAATACATGGTGAAACAATCTACAGAAAATAGAAGAAACATGAACAGGTTTACAGGTTTTATCTGTGTTTCCTTAAGATAAATTCACTATGGTTGAATAATCAAACAGCATAAGGAGTTTCAATAGTTGATATATTTGTCCGATAATGCACTATAAAGTGACAAATATTTAAACACCAAAAACCATACAAACAGATATAACATATCCTTATACAGATATAACATGTCCTAATACACATATCATATCTTAATATAGATATAACATATCCCAATACAGATATCATATCTTAATACAGATATAAACATATCCTAATACAGATATAACATATCCTAATACAGATGTAACATATACTAATACAGATATCATATCTTAATACAGATAAAATAAAATATCATAAAATAGATATAACATATCCTAATACAGATATAACATATCCTAATATAGATATAACATATCTTAATACAGATATAACATATCCTAATATAGATATAACATATCATAATACAGATATCATATCCTAATACAGATATCATATCTTAATACAGATATAACATATCCTAATATAGATATAACATATCATAATACAGATATCATATCCTAATACAGATATCATATCTTAATACAGATATAACATATCATAATATAGATATAACATATCATAATACAGATATCATATCCTAATACAGATATATCCTAATACAGATATCATAGCTTAATACAGATATAACATATCCTAATATAGATATAACATATCATAATACAGATATCATATCCTAATACAGATATCATATCTTAATACAGATATAACATATCCTAATATAGATATACCATATCCTAATACAGATATCATATCTTAATAACAGATATAACATATCTTAATGAACTTCGAATATCAAACTAAAACCAAGACAAAGATCCTCACCTCTTTAAATGAATAGACATCATCCGATTTTTCTTTTCTTCCAATGCCTGCTTCAAATTCTACAATTGCGTTTGTGCCACCACGGAATGGATTTCCATAACGACAAATGGCATTACTATCAGGGGGCATACTCAAATCTTTAAAAAAAGCCTTGGTCGACCAGACATTGAACATATCATGTAATTCACTAGATAATGGTTGTAGAAAGTTTTTCCAGTTCCATACATTTAGGAAGAATTGTGTCTCAGATGAAAATTGAGGTATGCCACACATTTCAGAAATAGCGTCGTCATTGACAAACACGTTTAAACACCATGTTCCCTGAAAGACCAATTAATCATGGGTCGATTTTTCATCAGTTTTCCCTGTCGGTGCTGCAGGTTTAAGGATCTCTGCTGGCATGCACAACTGGTCGTTCGGATGGGACAATAAATCGAGGCCTCTCGTGCTAAAGGCTGTGCATGTTAAAGATTGGAAGTCTAGTCTAGTGTCGCTGTCCTGGCAAAATGTTCCGCATTGCAAATGCACATTACCCCTTGTCAACAATAGACGGTTAATTCTGTTTTATTGCATTTTCTTTAAGACAATAATTATTTTCAAATAAATGACATCGAGAATACAGATTGAAATTATATAAAATAAGTCTGTCTATTGCACTTTGTGGTTACAATATTTTTTTAAAAATACATGTATCAAATAGAGAAAAAAGAATAAGTTCATACCTCAGTTGCTTCTTCATTCACAACAAAAAATTCCAGGCGATAATTATTAATAGATTTTGATGGGTCAAAGTCTAATTTTCTTTCTGCTTTCATTGGTTGATTTAATTTGTTTTCAAATCGGCACCATGTGATCAATTTCTGAGCCTCACCTGCAGTGACATACATTCAAGACATAAATTGGGCTTGATGAGAGAGCATTATTAGTGAAGTATAGTCTTTTCTGTACATTTGTTCCCAGGGAGGAACCTGGGAGTACCTGAGGTCAAGTCTGTTCGGAAAATAACCCGATGATATGATTTTGGTCAGAATTAACCAAAGACCATCAAGGCGGCTTTGTATAGAAGATGATTCACATGAACATTAGCATCTAAAAAAAGAAACTGACAGATATAGTGACGGACAGAACACAGACAGTCTACAAACCTGCTATAATTTGGATACCACAAGCTCTATGTCTATGAGGAGGTTTGTCCCTCGATGGTTTATCAGCCTGGTTATCTGATGTACTATTGACCAACTCAGATCTCTCTTCCTCTGTAAGGTCATACACGTAATCTGCTTGACCTGGGCTGTCAGTGACAGATTCTGTAGTTCCTGTCGTCTTTTCCCTGTCTTCTGTAACTGTTGAGTCACAATTACATTCACTAAGACAGTTCTATTGGAAAAAACATAATAAGTTTGATGAATAATATAAAGTTCTAGAGTGCTCTTGTTGAGATCAACGCTGACAAAGCATTTGCAAAGATCGGCATCTCAACGGTGACGATGTTGGGACTGAAAGACTTCTCAAATAGAATCTAATTTGACAAACGGCGTTCTGTTCTAATAGAATATCAGAACATGAAACTGGGAAATCTAACAATGACGCCTGAGAAGCATCAAAAAGTCTTTCCCCATGCTGCTAATGATGAAAAATAATAATCCTTACGGTACTGTTGGGATTATAACGACAACAGGAACAAAGAGTCCAGTCAACTTCCTTAACATAGTCATATTGTATAATATCTGATACCGGTCCATCCCATAATACTATAGAGGTCACAGCTTTACCATCACCACCAGCTGCTTGGATGTTCATCTGAAAGAATATAAATTTGGAAAATCAGTAACTTGAACTATGAATTTCTGAATTTGAGAGAAATGTTCGCGAACTGAGATTCCCAGGAAAAATATCGGGGCAGATTTGGATGAATACTCTTTGGATACTTTCTACCACATTGAAGAAGCCATAGCATAACATGTTGAACAGACTAGTCGCGTTGTCGAGATCAAAAGCACTTCCAAAGTTGCAAAATGTTGTTAATGCCAAATATGGACCATATTAGCAATATTGTACCTCATATTTTCCACCAGAAACCATATCAGCATTTCTATAGAAACCACCAGAAACCATGGTCCCTGTTTTAACATCTCGTGCTAGTTTTATTTGTAGATCATTTGGTTTATCAGTATCAACGAGAATATTGGCTTCACGATACTCAAGTTGTAGTCTGTTACCACTAGAATCATAGTTCTCAGATCTAGTGAACATTCTCCAATCTGGATCAGTAAAAAGGATATCTTGTGTTGGACAGGGTGATCCAACTGGAGTTGGTAAGTATAAAATTGATCCTACAAAAAGTAAGTTTTATTAGCATTATGAGGTTTTAGATGTTGGGGGGATATCATTTGCGACTTCATTGACTTTGTTGAAAAAACTTGAAACTATTACTCAGATCATACCATATATTGACTCGATGAATGAAGAATCCAGGTACAAGTAGTACTTTACCTGTGACAGTAGAACCCGAATGTATCCAAACGATATCATGTCTATAGTCTGTACCATCAACAACATGACCACCAGTTGGTTCTGACGTATCATAAATTACTGGTGTTGTTTCTACTTCAATCTTTAAACCTGCTTTATTCTCTACCTCTAATTTTACTATGTATGGTCGGGATGGCTGGAATACACAAATCAACATTAGTTATACATGATAAATAAACACTGCTCAACAAGAAATACCATCATATAAGACAATCTTGAAATATTCATGTTTCATTTTCAGCCATGTAATTGGGATTCCCCTTAAGCTGTAGTTCCAAGCAGACTGGAGTCCAAGTTCCGATTGTCAACTAAAATTGCACAATATATTTGCATTTGTAAAAATATATTTTTGTGTCATTTTGTTTTCAATCAGGAAACAAAGAGAAGCTTTCAAACCTGTAGTTCTAGTTCTAAGAATTGATAAGATGTATAATTCTCATTCAGTTCAATAGGTTGTACTATAGTTGTTCTTGTAGCACCAGTTTCACATGTTGATTCTTCAATCAAACTGACTCGGAAACATTTGATACCAGATTCAACATCTATATAATCTTTCCAATCAACTATTAGAGATTCCGAAGATCCAGAATACGACATTTTCTAAAATAAAGTAAAAGGTAATGAGGTTTTAAATCCTATGTTGAACATTTGAGTGTCATAATGGAGAAGATCAGCCTCAAGAACATCAGAACCAGTTGCTCGGCTTATTTTGTCCAACTTTCAAATTATGACGAAGTCAATATTGTGTAATCAAAGAGATGTATTCTTTAAGGACCCTTCAGGAGCATTATTTGCTGGCAGTGTATTCGTTAAGATGTAATATCTGTCCCGGGGTCTAATCAATTCAGCCTTCACTTGATTAGGTTCATCAACATTCATGAAATATTTGGCGTATTTGGCGTCCAAACTCCTTTATTTGCCTCTCTTGTAAATAAGAAGGTCGACAATCATTTAAGCTCCGATATCTGCAACTAACAACTTACCATGTTATAGTATGGTCCGACCTTGACCTGACCTTGAACTGGTAGTGTAATGTCAACATGGAAATAAAAACTTGTTGAATTACATTCTCCAGCATTATCTACACCTGCAATAACCATTGAAAGTTTTATAACATGCTGTTCTGAGCTTATGAATAAGTTTTATAACATGCTGTTCTGAGCTTATAAATACGTTTTATAACATGCTGTTCAGAGCTTATGAAGACACTACGCATACAGTTTTGCCATTTCCAGAGGACAGCAGCCTGAATACCTTTAGTTTTCTTTTCAAGCAACAGGCTTTATCATCCCACGTGATAACTGGTTCCGACATCTGCAGGTCATCCGACAGAGATTATTGTCGAAACGTCGGCAATAAGGACCTAATATCGTTGGTAAAAAAACTGACCAATTTTGTAGTAGAAAAATAACCAAGTTGTGGTCATAATTGACTTAAAGTTTGGTCATAAACAAACCCCTAAATGTGTTAAAAATACAGGTTTATTAAGCACACCAATCAGCTTTCTGAACTATCAATACCTATAACAGTAACAAAATATCCATGATCCTGTTTTAGAACACTATCTGTATACTGTAAAAATGTATCAGTTCCCACATTCGTCACATCCAAAATGTCAAATAATCTTTTTCTTTCTTCCTCAGACATCTTACCACCTTCGATCTGTATTTAAAATAAGAAGTATGTTAGTAGTTTTTGATTGACTCTGACACCTTTACAAAAGGTGAAAGAAGAAAAACAAATGTAAATGGATTTTAATTTAAATGCCGATTAACGTAAAAGCAATCATTAGATTGGTTATGCTAGTCTGGAGGTCTTCCAGAATCATTAAAATTTCAATGAAAAATTTAAAATTGGACAATCTGAAGTTCGTAATGGTTCAATCCTGTAAACTCACCAGATCTCGACAGTTTAAGCTATTATTTCTAGTTGCTATAGCAACATAATACATCATCATACCAACTTTAGAATTAAATTCATTCCATAGAATATCAATAACTGTATTATTACCGACATATTCTGTCATTTCTATTACTCCAGCTGAAAACAGACAAACGTAAGATTCCAACTCAATAGGAATCGTTCACTGACAATTCAAAGCAACTCATCCAATCCACATGGACAAAAGAGAATTCGACCGACCAGTAGTAACTGCTATCAAGTTGCAGATTCCGAATGGTCAAGTCGACGACAAAATCCAATGGATAGATTCAAAAATAGGACATGATAGCAATTTACGGAGACTCCCATTTCATTCGTCAATGCTGCCAGGTCGACTTTATCACACGATCACCAGTTGCTCTAACATGCAACTAGTAATTGTGTAGGTCCACAGAGATTCCTAGTTCTATGCGCAATGTCCCAAAAATAAATGCTCAAATTCTGTATTGATAATACCTTGGACACCATCATTGTAGCCTGATTGGAAACCATTGGATGTTACTTCCGTCATGGCCATGGATTCACTGTACGCTCGAACAGTGAAATAATACGTAGCTTTTAATGGTACAAGTTCAAGATCATAGAATATTACTGTTGTATTTAAACCGACATGTGTATATGGAACAACATTATCTCTAGTTTTAGGGAATCTTCTGTCAGTTCCTAAAGCTACTTCATAATATCTGATTGCATTGATAACTTTTCTCTCCGAACCATGTACTCCAGGATTTCCTACAAATAGAAAATATGTTTGGCATGAAAAGCTTTTGGGTCAATATCATGACTGAACATTATCATTGTTGACGATTACCATATTCTTTATGAAAAGCTTATCTCAAGATTATTAATGTTTTTTTTTTCAAACCTTATATAGATAACACTGAAAAATGGAATGGGTCAAATTGATGCTATCAGTGTTCCCGATACACTTAAAATTCTTTTAGTAAACCTCTTTACAATCCCTTTAAGTAAATAATTTATTTGTAAAATGTACCTGATTCTATCTCAACTGGTGGAGAGTCATCATCGACACCAACTCCAAACCCTTGCCAATTAGCCGAGGCTTTATTCACCATAACTATCTTATTAAGATCATATCCAAAAACATCTCCATCATTTACACGTCCTGGTATTACTGGCTCTAGCTGGATTGTCACTCCATTAGAACGTAGAATGTAGCTGTAATCTAAAGCTGTTGTTACTCGTAGTAAAATGTAATATCTTTCACCATCACTTAACGATAGTCCATCATTGACCCCAAATGTTGATCCTAAAAATTTCAAGATTTATTTAAGGCGGGATAATCAGCCGATTGGGTGTTGCCTATCTTAACTCAAGCACCCAGAATCCATCCAGGAAATTCAACAGCAATATCCTCTTGAAATAAAAAGAGCATTCTTTCCTGCGAAAATATTATCAGCAACCCCACCTGCCGCACGCAAAAGATCAAAATATATATCTTTCTATTACTATACCTAATGTGTCGGTGAAATTCTGGACAACCAAGCCATCTAATCTGACTATTGACCACTCATATCTCTTCGCAGGACAGGGTTCTCCAGTCACATCCCATCTAGCTTTTATTGTATCGATACTGGTCTGATAATCTCTGGAATAATGAAAATTGTAGAAATGTTGTATTCAATATATATATATTCAATTTCAAGCTTATACGAACTTTGTCTTATATCTTGACTGCAATAGCCACCTTTCTTGTGTCATAGAAGTTTGTTAATGCAGCAATTTGATTGGATTGTACGCAAAGGAATACAGCCAATAGCTTTACATTGTGAAGATGTAAACTTTGGAGCATTTGTCCAGACGATGATGAAAAGTTCTGAGGATCAGCAGTGTGCTTTATGGAAATTTTTACCACTTAATTTTGGTCGGACCTTTAGTTATCCCTGAAAACATTCTGACTTACATATCTCCATGATGACTGTCACCATCCCAGACTCCAATATGAGAGAGTGGTTGTTTCCCTTGACTCAAATACGATATATAAATACCGTTGGATGTCGCCACCGTACTCAATCCTGCTTCATTAATGGCTTTGACTGTTACAAAAACCTTTGAAAACATAAATTGTGTCAATCGTATCTGAACCTATGCATAAATAAGATTCTGGGCACGAATTTTGTTTCAGCTGCGTCCATTTACTGACATTATTCGATTCAAACTTGTTAACTGGTGCAATTGGATAATCACCTTGCCTAATATAGAGTTTTGGATCGTACATGACACAGTTTATTAGATTACTTCCCTATTGAATAAAATTTGTCCAACATTTAAAATAGCCTACCTGTCGTAATCCATTCAATACCAGATTTTTAATAGTAAAATATCTTTTGTCAGTAGGTACTGTAAAGATTTGTTTAACTTGGCCACCTCCAGGTGTAGTTCCTATGGCAATTTCATGGCTGAAATACGAGAAAACCTTTTTTGATGAAATGTTGCAATCTCATGCGGAGATAGTTAGATTTGTCTACATAGCCAACAGCCTTGACTTCAGGATTAGTAAATTCCGACTACATAGCCAACAATCCTGATTTCAGGATTAGTAAAGCCAACAATCTTGCTTCAGGATTAGTAAATTCGGTTCACATAGCCAACAGTCTTGACTCAGGATTAGCAAATTCTGTCTACAAGGCCAACAATCTTGACTTCAGGATTTGTAAATTCGATACACATAGCCAACAATCTTAATATCTTCAGGATTAGTAAATTCAGACTACAACTACATACCTTACAATCCTGGTTTCGGGATCAGTAAATTCTGACCAGGCGACGTTGATTGAGGTAAGGGATTCCTGGCATACTGCATCTATCTTTTCACAATCTAAAAATACAAATTATCCAGCATGCTTGAAATCTCATCTTCACAATGTAAAGCTATAATAAATTCCGTCTTATATTTTAACACCATACTTGTTGCATCACTGAAGTTTGTGAATGCAACAATTAGATTTTACGAAGGTGAATACAGCCCATCAGAGCCCATTATGAAATAGTTATACCTATACTATTTATCAATAAAATACAAGACGTACAGTAGGAAACATTTGGTGAGTTTACCTGCAGCTTTCGTGTAAAAAGTTGAAAAACGAAAACAGACCCTAAAAAACCAGAAAGAACAAAGACACAGAAAGTTATACAGTCTTGTATTAAACTTACCTTCTTTCGTGTTACAACTATAAGTATTGAGTTCTGATGTAGATCTATCACTTGTAACGTTTATAATATATTCTGTCTTCAACCCAACAACACGACTAGCGACTGGTGGTGTAACATCTACAGTAATACTATTTGATACAGCTGATATAGTATGGCCAACAGAGTTCGTAGCTGTCACCATAACATAATATTTCTTACCATGACTTACATCACCAACAAGATCTGGAACAAATTATAGCTTTAATTTAATGTTCCTTTATAGCAACTGAAAGAAATCTTGATGGGTCCGTTCTTATGCTTTGATATGTATATCAAAATATATTCTTGTGATTTCTTTTATGTGTTCACCATGGCTAAAGGATTTTGTTGGTTTTCGATAGTTACTATGTGAAATGCAAAGAACGTAGATTCTTGCAATTGAAAACAGTCTTGGTTGGTCCGTATGCTTGTCCAATTTATATCAATTTTCTTGGTGTTTCTCGTGTGTACAACATGGATATAAGACCTTGTTCCTTGCAAGGGTCGGAAAACGTTCGCAACCGGCTTGCGCTGAATGAGACTGGCAGTATTTGGAAAGAAGGACCAAATAGCAAACCCAAAATTATCAAAAGTACCAAGAAAATAAACCATACAACTATTACTCACTGTCTATAATATAGGATGTTGTATGACCAGGGAGCTTTACAGGCTGGACGATATCTGACAAACCTTCTTGTGATCCCAAACTAAAGTGAAAGTCTTTAATTGGACTCTCGTTGTCTACAAAATCCTTCCAGGAACATTTCACCGAAGTGTGAGGCTGGAATGGTTGAAAGAGGCCCATTCATTAGAAACAGGTAAGATGTGTAGAAAAAATTGTTTAACTTCAAAGGATTGTCGTATTTTACATCTGATGTAGAATTTAAAGTATATTTACATTTTTAAGAGGGGGAAATATTAAAAGAAAGTTTTAGGCACCTTACAAATATACGAAAACATGTAACCTTCAGAGAGTAAACGAGTTTTGGTTCAAGGAATTGAATTAACAGTTACCTGAATATAGCCAGGACAAGTTACAACACCCTCACTAGGTGGCGTGGTATCAACTATCAATGTAGCAGAAGACTTTCTTCCAGTTAGTCCGACATTATTCACTGCCCAGAAATCTATAATGTTTGGTCGACCTGCAATTGACATATGAAAGATTATCAAAGTGTGCTTTTTGGTATGAAGAGTTTCCTGAAAATTCTACTGGAAATGAAGCACACTCTTCCACATTCAAACATGAAAAGGTCATTTCACTTCAGCAGACTACCAGAATAATGTTCAGTAAATAAGCAAACAGGATTCTTTTAACTAATTTCACATAAAAACCTTTATTTACAAAATGTCCATAAGCTCATACCATCAGATATAGGTTTAGCATCACCAACAGGTAGTGATCCTTCACCATCCAGGAAGACAGAGACTTTAGCAGCTGATTTGATATCAGCACCATCAGGATAAGTACCAACAGAATACCACATCTCTGTTATATTACTTTCTAGATCCCGAACTAACCACTCGGCTTGAATTGAATCCACTTCAGATTGGTAAATCTTCATACCAGGTTCCAGTTTCTTTCTATCAAATACTTCAGACAGGCTGCAGGATAAAATATTTTCATGTTATTGGATAAATGATTTACAGATTATAGAAGCTTCAAAGCATTCTGATGATATAAAATGTTGCTTTAAAAAATGTGATCAATTGAAACTGTGACTAATTTACTTAGGAGTGGCAATCAGACATGGCTGATATTTGTGGATTATAACACAACTGTTCTGTTTTCTATTCACTAGGCGCGTTTGGCTTGATTAAAAAGTTTCAATCTTTTGTTAGCACATGAACATGTTCACCTAAATCTTTTTTGTTACACTCAAGGACATTTTTCAAAAAGTGCACCTTACCTTTCAATGGTGATACTAGGAGGAGTTGTATCAACCGTAAAACCATCAGATGTAGATTCTAGAACATTTCCAACGTTACTGATACCTCTTACAGTAGCATAGTACTTTATACCAGATTCTAGTGGTAGGATAGCTTGACCATAACCAGAAATAGCAATACCTGAAAATTACAAAACAGAATTACTCACTTAATATGATTGATATACTCTCTCATGTGTAAAGTTCAAAGTACCAATGTTAAGCCAATTTGTTGTCACTGATTTCGGGTTTCGTTTTGCGGTTCAGATCGTCAGTACTTGGTTTGTTCATTAATTATGCGTCATATTACTGTGCCCTGTGATACCTATAAAGTGCAGTGAGAGTGGATATTTCAAGCTATCTGTACCAAGCAATAATACACCCTTTCTTAGACAAACAGTTATGAATTGTTCTAAATTAAGTCACCAAGCCCCCTTTTTCAACAGAAGAACATATGTTTTAAAGTTTACCATTTCCAGGAACGTCAGTATCCTCTTGATGGATCAAACCGGCTTCCATAAAAGGCTGAACCTCTTCTCCACCAGCTGTAGTTCCGACTGCCCAATCAAATCTCGAGATACCATGGAGAGCACTTTCATATCCAGAGAACTGAACAGTCACAGTTCCAGTTTCTAACTGGTAGTCAATATCTGTAGTTGGCCCTCCTTCTGTTCCTTCAGCACCATCAAAAACTATTCCTGTATAGTACAAAATCAAATTATGTTTGTGAACGCAAAAATATGAAATGTGTTTCGCACATTTCTAGCATATTCCATAAAAATTGAGCCCAGTAGAGTGGAATTGCAATTTATTGCATGAGAGCAACGATTTCAAGTGAACTAGGTACCGAAGTGCCTCACTATCACTTCGAATCGATATCATATCGGTTATAATTTCATTTGAAATGTAAAAGTTTAGTGGGAGTTTAAAGAAAAACCATTTCATGTTATAATAAAATTCTCATGGCAATTTATAAATGGTGCAGTCATCGTAGTATTGTCTGTTGCATTAAGGAGAATCAGGCGTCCAATTGTAATTTTAACAATATACGTTTCAGAAAAGCAAATATAAGCAACTATAGCTTTTTAATAACAAATGTGAAGGTATCAGGATAACGGCTAACCTGTTTTATCTTCCTCTACGACTTCAATACGAGTGGAACTTTTCACTGTGCTTTCCAGACCAGCACCATTCACTGCCTTGACAGATACATAATAGTAAGGAGTGGTGGTATTCTTCACTTGAAGATTGAGGTTGTCAATGTATCCATCGTGGTTTTGACCATAACTTTTCCATTGTAAAATTTCTTGCCCTCCTGAAACATTTTTGTTAATATTAGAAAATTTGTCGAAAAGCTTCAAACAGTTCACAATGTGTTTGCAAAATTGCATCTTGTTTTCGTGAAGAATGAGAACTGAAGCTTTGAACAAGGATTGAAGATCGGTTAAAAAAACAACAATTTAACCACACAAATGACTTTTTAGCATCATATGATGTCAAATATGGGCTGCTGAATTGTTCATCAGACTAAAGTATCTTCAATACATTATTCCAGGAGAGTAAATATACCTGCTTCGGTACCAACTGCCACAAAATCGTCTTTAATGCCACTGACATCATCAGTAGCAAACCACGAGGCTTTGATACCAGTTTTATCAGCTTGAAATACTACACCATCAATAACTTCTTCTGTTTCACCATTAAATACACCAGCATGTACCCATCGTACCTGAAAAATCATAGGTATAGATTGAAAGACGAAACATAACTGATGACATCATTAAGATTCACCAAAATACACCTATCACCAGACACAAGGTAACGAAGGTATAACTGGTTAGTTGTTTCTATCTGGATCAATCTGGGGGCTCCTATCCATGATGACCTCCTTTTAATCTTACCTTTGGTGGAGTGTTGTCCAGTAAAAATCCATTAGTATCAAACGTTGCTACCGATAAAGCTTTATTAATCGCACTGACTCTAACACTGTATTTAGCTCCATTTTGTAAGGTAAGGCTTGTCACTTCTAAAGAATCTTCTTCTGGATTTCGTATTTCAGTCCACATACCTTGTCCTATTGAAAATAAAAATTACGTGCAAATCCAGTCTGGGAGTAAAAAAAAAACAATAGAGTCGTGACATAGGTTAATCTCATTTATGCTGACAATACATCTAAAATCAGATTAATACGATAATTACTTTTTTTCAGTTCGCTGTTTTGAATGTCGGAAATTCAGTTAGAAAAAAACATATCTATTTTATAATAAAGGGGTATTTGAAATAGACAAATAAAAGTTATATATCACAATTACCTGGATATATCTGTTGTTTAGAACCTTGGTATAACTGATAAATCTGGTATTTATAATGATCTATTCCAGATTCTTCATCAATAAATTTATAATTAGCCGAGATGAAAGTATTTGACGACTGAAAAAAGATATAAATGCCAATCAAAATTAAATAGAACTGAAACTAATGAAATTTAGTTTCATAATACTGAGAATGTGCCGCTTAACAAAATGATTACACTATAAAGCCACTCTTACGGTAGCAATACCAAAACCTTTTATTTCTCAAAAACATGAGGGGACATCAAAACCTGCTTGCTTCCGATCTACACAAAGTCACGTTCTAAACTTTTGGAAATCTTATCACCACTATTTTTGTTTCAGATAATCGGAATTTACACCAGAACTTGCTGACTCTTTCAGACTTTTAACGGTTATCGACTGATATCCAACACAACGATCAGAGGATGGTACAAGCTAGCAATATCGAACTAGATACATGGTTGAGCTGAATATAAAATTATGTCCGATAATTACCTGGTAATCAACGTCTTTTCTCTGTTGACGTCCATCACTTAAATAAATTAAAGTAGGTGGAGTCAAATCAACAACATATCCATCTGTGTGTTGAGTAATTTTGCCCAGAGCGCCATTCGTGGTTAGTAATCGTATTTTGACACTATCTTGATGGTGAAGATGGAAATTATGCCATTCAAATGAGTCTGTATCATTATCAACTTCGTGCCAATCTCGAAGTATCTTAAAATCTTCAGAAATATTCCTGAAATATATTATTCAGATTAGCGTCTCTCCGCCCGGACGTCATTGTACAGTCGTATGTGGACCCTTTCAGTTTTTATCAGTTTCAACAAAACCTGGTATACTAATGTATGCTTAAATCTTCGACGTAATTTCGAAAATCTCTATTTTTTGTTGAGTCAGAGTTTTTCATAAGCTGTGGTTGGGTGGCGGATAAACGTCATAGAGGTAAAGCGGACCAATGTGTAACATGTTGCAGTCTTAATTTCTCTTTAAAAAAAAAAACAATTCTAACGTAGGTAGGGCATGATAGCTTTAAAGCTGCCAAGTACATTGCTGTTGTGTTGCTTTTCTGTAAAATTTTAGTCTAATATCTTTTAGCAATGTAGTTCTTACTTGGCTCTGAGTATCTGAACTGCCAACGATTTTATACTAGATTCTGGATCAAACTGCCCTTTCCATTGCCCTGCAACAGTTGCTGTAGCACCACTAAACTGTATATCAGTAAAATTATCTCTTTTTCCATCTACTACTTCCCCTTCAACTGGTACAGTTAGGTCAACAATTACTGAAAGTAATCCGTAAATGGCAGTTATACATATAGACGACTCAGAAGATGGATTCAATTCTCAAAACTAATACGTATATATGAATTTGAGCTCTCTAAATATTAATTATACGACAATCTCTAAGAGATCTACATTTTCTTCAGAAATACATGTGCAAAAGGCAGCAAATTAAAATTATGATAAAACAACAATCGTTGCACCATAAAACTATTATATATTACAGTTCTATGGTTGCACAAATATAACCCATTAATCCATTGTTAATCACAGCTCGCTTATTTCTGCATTTAATACTCACCACCATCAGATTTTCCAGATACATTCAGTTGTTGATGACCAGCATTAAAAGCCCACAACTCGATATAATATTTCTTGGAATGTTCTAGCAGGCCATCTTCGAATTCTATACAGGCTTCGTGTGTTCGATGATCAAAATCAGTTCCATTGGTCAGATACATATCATTGTCCGATGAGCGAACAAACACAGAGAAATATGACAAACCAGACTCGGGATCGTAGAAATCTACCCAATTGGCACAGATCTGAAAGAAACTGGTATTTCTGACACAAGATCAATACTACAGCATATGATTTCGCGGAGGTAACCAAAGGAACTAATACTGAAAAAATTTAAACATGCCAAGCAAAACTCTTAGCAATATGTTGTTTTGGATTTTGGGTTTTGTTCTGTGGTTCGGATCGTTTATTTATACAATACCTTATTGCTATCCTTGGTAAACATCAGATCATGTTTATAAAGAGGACCATCATAAACTTCTCCTGCTATAGGTGGTGTAACATCAATAATTAGAGGACTGTCCGCTGATCTCAATGCAGACATATTCACTGAAATACAAATAGATTGTTTAAGACAGACATGTTCACTGAAATACCACCAGTTTCTTAAGACAGACATGTTCACTGAAATACAAATAGATTGTTTAAGACAGACACGTTCACCAAAAAACAAAAAGGTTCTTAAGACAGACATGTTCACTGAACTATAAATAGCTTCAGGTGCCCAGAGGCAGACACGTTCGCCAAAATACAAATAGCTTCTTGAGGCAGACATGTTCACTGAAACACTTCGGAGCATAAAACCACTGCTTTCACATCCATTTTGATGCCATATATTTTGCCAGAAATAGTTTTAACTACCTCAAAATGAAAACATATGTAAACATTGGAGTCTTACCATTATTCCAGGCCTTTATCTTAACCCAGACTGGGATACCTCCTGGTAACTCTGTATTGTGAATGACTTCTCCAGAATGAGGATATCTTTCCCAGTCTCTTATAGAACAATCTTTAGTTGTTCTTCCCAGACAGATATCAACTTCTTTAACATCTGATTGAGGATCACTGAATAATAAGATGAATGGTTCTTTATTCATTTTATATTCATCCCACCCTCTTCCCTTCTTTAAATGTATTTCATGATTGAATGGATTGGGAAGAGGCTTTCTTAACTTCTCATGTGTATCTGGGAGGGGAATAGATTTGCGCTATTTCAATTGATCCATTCTGTGAATCTTGCCAATCCACTATAACCAAGCGTTTATAACGTCATTACCGCAAAATGTTCTTATAACATCACAGGGACTTTTCGATGGTGACGTCATAAAACGCACAAAAGAAACACAGCGACGTTAGACTAAAAATTGGAATGGTGCCTATACGCATGAAATATTTAGAAATATTTATAATCCCTTTAACCTAATCTTATATTTGTTTTTGGTGCTTTTTTTAGGGTTTATAATTCCTACCTTGCGTTATATTCTGCAGATAAATTCTTACTCTCCTCTTCATATTGTACATTAAATACCTCGTGTACAAAGGGAACTGTATTGTCAATAGTATACTTTGTTGAATGACAGAAAGTTGTCACAAGTGGTCCACCATACTCTACTTTATTTAAAGCTCTTACTGTCACATAGTAATTACCATCTGTAGAAAAATACCATTATACCTTTATAACCATGCTTCTAACATTTTTATATAAGGGTAGATTTGTTAACAATATACAAGATTTTCAATTGTTTATAGATTTTTTTCTGCAAGATTCAGCAAATAAGCAATACAAACAGACACAAATTAAAGTAATGGGTGTATTGCAGGCCGACATTAGCAAATGGACTTCAATTATTGATTTCTGTCAAAACTGCTTTTGGTATTCTTTTTGCATTTAAGAAACGATTATCCTAATTAACGAAATTTGTTGAATTATATACCTGGTATACGGTTGTCTTCTTCACGTTTTATCAGACCTTCATGATTCCATTCAGAATCATTGAAAAAATGAGCATGTGGATCTCTGTGTTCTTCAAACGTTTCCTCACAAATGTTATGTCCAGCAGCAAAAGAGTATCCGTGAATTCCAGTTTCTTTGTCATGAATTCCATCCCAATTAGCTATCAAAATAAAATTACAATGTTCAGATGATCAACAATAACATCTAATGTTAACAATTGAAACAAACAGGATATAATGAAAAAAAAACAGCAAAATTAGAGACTGGATGGACCTCTACATGATGCCTGAGAGGAGATTCATATAGTTTGGTTGTTTATAATAACAACATATTGGTACGTTTACTTAAATATTCAGCCTTACCACCTTCTACAAAATCTCAGAAAAATAAAAAGAAAATACCTGATATAAATCGGTTTGCTCGGAAATATTTCTTATCTAGTAACGGTGTATGACCATTAAATACTGTTTGAGAGCCTTCACCATCAATTATTATCCTGAAATGCGATGGTATATATATGAGAATAGTTGTCAGTCAAAATGTCACATGAATGTGAAATCCTTAAACATTAAGCCACTTAATTAACAGAAATCAAGCCAATGCCGATTGGATGGGTTAGTTTCTTAAAATAGGAATCCATAATCTACTATTTACTATAGATTACGTTATTCTATTTTTTTATATTGGGCTCACCTGTGATTTTTAACTATCTTTGATTGGTCAATACATAACAAGCGCCAATCTAATTGGTCAGAGGGTATCATTTCTGGACATGGAATCCATTCTAAAACGTCATTTGTTATATTCTTCATTTTACCTGGTAAAATAGTGAAACATAAATAACCTTTCACTGAATATTGCCATCAGAATAAAACATATGACATAGGGTTCATTTTAAGCCTTATCGCATCGGAGTTCATACTTTCTTTGATAAGCCAAATTAATATTATCAAGAAGATCTGCAAATCAAATTTTCTGCCAAATCTAGAAACACACTGCAGCCTTCACCAGTCACTACAATCTAAAGGAACTACGGCAAATTTTTCAATCGATCTAATTCGACAAAAAACAAATGATTATATCTGTTGGCTTAGTATATTCTTTTCACCAATTACAGTTCAGTATCAAATGTCGAAATATCATATCTTGAGTTTTTTCTGTACTAAATTCAAGTACAAAGCCCGTTAAAGTAAACATATCACTACATACCATCTCCAGGAACTGGTGGACTGATGTCAATTAAAACACCCTTTGATGAAATAATATTCCTGAATCCAAGATGATTTTGAAGATCCAGGTTGAAATAGTAGAGCTTGTTGTGCTGTAACCGTTTGTCTGTGTATGAGAATTCATACGCAAACCCAATACCAAGTCGTTCCATGTGCACATATTTTCCAGACTGAAAAAAAGCATTGATATTATTTCAATAGAGTTTAATTTTTATGTTAATCCTAATTTCCGAGACCATGCTACTGAAGATGCAGCATGTGATTTGGGAGATCAAGCAAGAGCGGTTAATAAAACCAACGTCTAGTTATAACACATCACATCAGACCTGTGATGACAATGAACTCTGTATATCTCAATTTGCAAACAACAGTCTGCATTTCAACATTTTTTTTAAATTAATGAACCTTACCACAGACATTTTATGTTCATGTCCTTCGATAGATTCCAGTAATTGACAATTACTACTATTTCCAAAATCATAATTTACTGAAAGACATTTTGATGCTGGTAATTCCAAACATTTCTTCAAACAGGCTTTATAGTAATTGACTTTATGTTGAGAAACTATAGGAGCAATCAGTCGACCACTTTTCTGTGTGGTAAAGCGACTAAGAGCAACATCACCATCGGCATCTGAATCAGCTGTAAAGAAAACCACAAATACCCGTAAAATTTGTATGCATATTTCATGGTTCCTTTGGAATAGTTCATACTGCAGAGATGATAATTATGGTGTACCAGACTGAGGTTATTAAGTTTAACGGCGTAACGTCTTATACCTCAACCCGCGTTATCCTGCAATAAACAAAGACACTCTTAATTATTACAAAAGTGGTCATGTTGGCACCATTTGGGAACGACGATAGGACATTGCTATGTGTCATCAGAAGTACACCTACCATTGTAGGGTTCTTCATTCTTAAACGCAAGATCAACAGGTTTCCAACGCTCTATTTCATCGCCATGGATATCACGTCCAAAACCAACACCAACTGCTGCATATGCTAAATCTGAATCTTCAAATGCCACAACAGAAGCTTTCAATACTCTAGGATTGCTTGATGTGATGAACTCTGCAGTAAATCTGCCTCCGGGTAAGGATACGTCGTACGTTGGTATGGAACAGGTCACTGTGCTTGCTGTATCTTCACTGTTTTTACCAACAACTGTAAAATATATTGGCTGACCATGTTGTTTAAATTTCTACAACAAAGAAAACAAACCAATACAAACATTATGGAACAATCATTCAGTACATGTCATGCAATAACTTACTTAAATCAAAACGTGTCGGGTTTGACTGAAATACTACAGTTGCTGATGGAACAGTTCTGCTAAGGCTGGTTCGTATAAGCTAGATCTATTTTGATAAACATGAATGCACTTCTGGACCTGTCACTTCACAATGCCAGTTCTTACACCAACACAGTGGTTAGCATAAATCCTATAAAATTAATATGAAATACCAAAGAAGCTTTTTACTTCTGTGGATTTTCGAAAGAGTATAACTTACATCTGTGATTATAGAAGATGGCCCACCAAGTTGTGTTTCGGAGAGAGCATCAGCTAAACCAGGTTTAGTACCAGCTGTAAGAAACAGTCTTACTTGACTCTTGTCATCCCCGGCTCTTACAGAAATCTCGATGGCGGGTTCAGTATAATCCCGTCCTTTCAGCTGACGAACTGAACAATGTCGAGTTTCTGTGCTGGCAGGAAGTCCTGCTGCTCGTCTCTTTCTTCCCGACTGAAAAACATTCAGAGGTTTGAATATAAGTTCTTGCAATATGACAAAAGCACATCGCCTCCTTAAAACTTCGGTTGAATCATCTAAAAAAATAGAACTAAAACTTAAAAAACATGTGGTTGCCTAGCAAAATACGCCAACTTTCCTGATACATTTTCAGTATATCAAGGGCAGACACCTATCTGTGTCAAATCATACCAAAAATTTAATTTGTGCAAGATATTGTTGATTTAAATAAACACACATTGTTTAATAAAATTCTGACATAAACTGTCACCTCTAACGCTATAAGAAATTTTGATGCGCTTTTACTAAGTCATGGGCAATAACTCAAATTCCGTTGATTGTCAAATTTGGATGAAAACTGTAGTCTCTATTGTGTTCACAAACAAATTTTGACGCGTTTTTAATAAGTCAAGGGCAATAACTCAAAAACCGTTCATCGAAAAATCGTGAATATCGATCTTGTCCAAGATCTCATCAATTTAAATGAACACACCAAATTTCATTCCAATCAGATGAAAACTGTAGTCTCTATCGCGTTCACAAGCCAATTGTGGACAGACGGACCGACGGACCGACAAGGTGACGACGATATTCGTCCACATTATAATGTTTTACCTGTGTGTCCGTATATTCAGAGAAAATCGGTGGAGATTTATCAACTTCATTTTTACCAAAATTGATTATGTTCTTTTTAATGCTCTCTGTTTGATATCTCCATAGTTCTGCTTGATACAAAACTTTTTGTATAGTAGTAAATAATAAATTGACTTTCAATTTGACAATAGCTTTCAGTTTTATTTTCAGTGGAATCAGCTCCATATCCATTGTAAATCTAAAACAATTAATAAAAACATGTGATGATATATTTCTATCAGGGATCAATTTAGATTGAAAAATTTTAGTAGCAATTCATGACACCAAATTACATTGTGAGCTAATCAAGTTTTGATGATAGAAATTTGGTAACAATTCAAAATGTGTCAGTTGTAGACTGGGATGATCTTGCCGACGGCGTTAATACAGCTTAAATTTAACTCTGGTTCCTATAAAGGAAGGGAAAATACTAAATGATTCAGATTTGCATTTTAATAAGATTGCGTTGTCATTAACATTCTCAATCACAGCTACTTAAAAAGTTAGGGGTCGAGCGTCACCGCCTGGTTTTCCTACACTTTATTATTTTATCTTTTTCTCCTGTCCTCTCCATTACTACCTCCCCTTCTCCCGGTGTCTGTAATCCTCCGACAGCCCCTGACTACTCCGACAGATTTTGGGCCTTGATATTCGCGAATTGAAAAATACGTGTTCAATAAAAAGATGGAATGTTCTTATTAGGTATGAAGAAACGAAACAGTAAATAAATCTTATCACTTTTCAATATGAAATTTTGTGACATCTATCAAATACAAACCCAATTTCAAGAGGGAATTTAGAAAATCCAATTTCAGCTCGGGTTGGGAAGGAAGTTGTCATTATGTAACCCTCTAATCTCAAGCCTGCATATAGAACTAAAACGCCAATAGATAGCTCCCCATACGCTTTTACAGAACCATACGGCACCACACCACCATAGGCTTTCATCTTCAGGACCTTTGCTCCTAAAATTATCTTCATTCCGTAGGAACATGATGCCCCAAATGCTAAAATAATTAAACAAAATATATTACCACTATCAAACGGCATCAAGCAGTTAACGTATTTAACAAAAAGGCTTCAGAGACAGAATGGATAAATATGCTAAAAGGTATTGTGAATTCTTCTTTCATCTACAGTTGTTCAGTAACAAACGAAAATCTACTCACCAAAATTAACACTTATGATACCACCAATCGGAAAATCCTCATCAAATTCAAATAACTTCAAGCTTTGTTCTGGAAGACTAAAATCACCCTCCAATGTAAAATCAAACGATTCGAATATGTTACTCGTCGATCCATCTATTACAGCCTTCAATATTTCAGAATACTGAAGAAAAAAATAACATTTAAATCTATTAGATAATTTTAGTGGTAAATTTCTTAGTTCATTGTTCACAATGTTTCAACAATTTACACTGTCGTCATCCGGTGAAATGAGGAAGTAAAATAATACATAAGTATAACATAGGTTTGCAATCACAAGGAGAAAACCGATATGTACCTTTCCAAATCGAAATTTTAAAAGTCGATTCGTGATAAACTTAATGAGGTAGTTCAATAGTCATCCTGGATTATTCAAGATGTAAACGTATTACAAAGTAAGGTATCCGTGGTAAAAGTCATTCATTACAATAATTGAATTGGCAAAAAACTATTGGTAATAAAATTTTCAGATACGAAGCAAACGTATTATATTATAATCTCTAAATTGAAAATGCACCTTAAATATCCATTTAAACGAAGTTATTCATAAACCATAGACAGGCTATGCTTACAAAACATAGAATCCATGAGATAATGTGGCATTTATTTCATGCATTTTGGCCATAAAAACAAATTTTATACTACCAGGGCAGAAACAAGATCTCTCAATTCATTGGCCAACTCGACAGCCTTTTCAGGATCAATGTTCTTCATATCAATCATAGCTGATATTTCTCCTATAGTCATATTGGCTAACTTTAAACCAAGCATCTGAACACCAACACCAGTCAATCCTTTACCCACAGTGTATGTTTGACTTGATGTGTCCAGTATTGATGTTACAGCATTCAATATACCCAATATTTGTTCACCTAAAAATTCAAATTACATCAAAAATAAATTTCACATTCGTTTAAGTCAGATATGAGAAGTGACCTGCAAAGAGAAAAGCCTGAAACCAAACTATGATTGAGTCTTACGTCCTCTAACTGGATTACAAAATTATGCGCTTTGTATTTTCCAGATGACCCCACTTTCCTCAATACTGTTTTACATACACTCTGTGTATACGAACTTTTATTTCCACTTAACATCAACAATATTTACTAAGATAATTCATAAATAAATACATAAATCATTTTCATTTGGAAAATCTTACCTCCCTCTATGCCAATCTTAAGTTTTTGATTTTTAGAAGAGTAAATTATTGTGGAGGGGTTTGTAGATCCCATGGTTTTTAGTGCTGATCTGAGGTTATTCGCTTGTCCTCCATCTTTCCAATCTGGCTGTAAATTGCTCTGCCTTTGTCTTTCCTGATAAAAACAGAAATTAATCAGATATCACGATCAGTGATATGATATCATTTCGTTAAACATAGATATCTTTTAAGTTCCATGCTGCTAATCATCTTTTTCTTTCACTTTTGGAAAACTGGAAACTAGCTGATCTGCTTTGGAGATTTAATTTTCTTTTGATCAATTGCTTATCCTTAGGGTAGATGCCAACACGGATACATCGTCCATTCAATTAAAAGGATCTTACCTACCTTTTCAAGTTTAATCTTAGAAAGATATTTTTGTATATCTATATTAGATGCCCCTTCTTTCATCATTCTCTGTATCATTTCTTTATAATTATCAAATTTTCTAAATAAAACAACATCTTTTCTAAGAAATATTCCTTTGTGGTTATATAGTACCCCCTCAAACAGTTTAAAACCACACTCACATTTATGGTTAATGGTGTGTTTTCTGTCATCTCGGATTGATCAATTGAGTATCATCAAGACAAACAAAACAGAATGGTGTTGACGTGTTTTTGATATGATCGGGATTTTGATAGGCTGTGACCAAAGTAAGCAATCTCTGCACAGGGTCAAAAATACGAAAAAAAAAACTCAATATAAATATTGTCTTACTCTTTTATAATGCTACGTCTCTTTCTTCTGTGATTACAGCCTGGTTTCAGAAGAGGTTTCTTATCCAATAGTTTCCAATATTTACATTGGTTAAAAGCACACAGTTTGAGATCAAGGGAGGTCACATAGGAACTACCACTATCTTTCAACACAAAACTAAAATCAATGGCTTCTCCAATGGACTCTGTTATGTTGATATCTACAAAACACATGCAGGATATAAATATATAACAAGACGAGGTTTAATCCAAAAGGATCCCTTTCAAATAGAAAGGTAAACATGTCTGACCGTTTGTTTGTTATCTGGATATGGTGTGAGGACACCATTAATGGAATATTTGTGTAAACAGAGACCATATATCACTACTAACCATTTACTATAGGTTGAAGAGTTTTCTCCCATTTCTTATTCTCTAATGAATAAATCAATTTATTTTGACAATGATCCAATCTGAATGATGCATTAACATTATATTGTCCGAGATATTCTATATCAACACCAATACAACATGATATTCCTAGACAGTTATCATCTAGCTGACAGACTTTAGAGATTTCATCTGGTAGAGTTATTGGACAGCCTGAAAAAAAATGATTTATTTCTCTGAAAAGCATCTTCAACCTTGTGAATTATATTTGATGGGTCGGAATTTAGTTCATTGCAGCGTTCATTTTGGTATATCCTGGATGAAGTTGGCTGGGTTGGCTGAAGTATATATGGTTATCTCAATCGTATTGAAACAAACTTTTGCCAACAATAAAAACCTATTTCATGAATCATAGACATACGAACTGCAACGTGGCTGCTGAATTCAAGTGTGACCCTGAGAGCCGTGAAGATAACAAGTGTTCAAAAACAGCAGCCATCCCGGAGAAAACAGGTTATGTTCCATCAGGTCTGACTATAGAGACATGTACGATAGAATAACTCGACACGTACCTGATGGTTGAAGCTCACAATGTTCAAAAGACCAGAAGTCAAAAGATATTCCTGAAAAAAAACTTTTTCGTATTAATCTGAAATGATTGTTTGACTGATAATTAAAGCCTTTAGATTTTTCGATTATCTTAGTTGCTATTATACTATAGTATACATTTAGTCTCTTTGGAACATTTGTTACATATATTTTCGAAAACGCAATGTAGCCAGTTTATATACTTCGTTTCGGGGATCATATGACGTCATTTACAATCCACACGATTCCAACGAACGATAAATGGGAATCCTCTCTTGTATCAAAAGGGTCAATTTAAGTTTAAGTGAATCGCTGTACTTTCGAATGTAATTGATACCTTACAGCGGTATGTTCATTGATGATTCTATAAGCTTACCTTTAAATGGTTGTGGTTTAGTAATTTTACATGGAGAATATGAAATATCAACTTGTTTTAAAATTGGTATTTCTAATAAACAGGAATCCTCCTCAAAACAAACTTTTATCTTTACATCTGTTTTTATTTTATTTTCTGTGGGCATATTCACCAATTTATAACTGAAATGAAGAGGGTGTTGTACACAATATCAGCTTAAATATACCAAAGTAATGTTGAATCAAATGGTGTCTTCCAGGTTTACATTGTCCTTATACAGTAACAAATTGAAAGGAACTAGTATCCTTACGTCAACGACGTTTACATAAGCTTTGTTCAATTGGTCCTGAACACTCTTTCGTATGTCTATGTCATAGATAACCGCTGTATAGTCAAACCGTTTTTAATTGTAATTGAAATAAACCTACTGTAATCGAACCCTGCCAGAAATGTGAAAGATGTCTTCTTTACCTGAAAAAGGGGAAATCAGTATCAAGATTTAAAAAATGTACAATTCAGTAGGGTCTTATACCAGTGTAAATTTCTGTAATCGATAATCGATAGATAAGTAAAAAGATGGCACTAAATATATCAAAATTTATATTTAAATACTTTATACTTACCCCATTCATATTCAAACAAAGAAACATTGTGACTTAATTTTCCTAATGTCAAGGTCAGCTGAAGGTCACATATATCGACCTGGAACTTGAGATTAACAGTACGTTTGATTAACTCGATATAAATACAGCAGTCGATGGTTGAACAGTCGGTAGAGAAGTGACATCGTGATGAATCTGGTAAACTTATTAAGCTGGTAAATTTCTTACATTCTGGAAATAAAGCGATTTTGTACAGTACAACATTTACCATCATACGAAACGACGTGTCGTTCTTTCTAGTGGTGTTTCTAAGCATCAAAGTGAGGGATCGAGTAAGGACCAAAGGCACTTTTTTCCTAATATCAAATGTTAAGAAATTTGTTAAAAGGTGTCAAAATGATGAAGGAAACCGGGTCAGAACATTTTCCGTTCGAATCAAGTTATAAATTGGTTCTTAATAGACTCTGGTAACAAGCTCAGGTGCGTAACCCAAAACCAACTTCCAATTAAAAGCTCCAATTAACTTTGATTGCTTATCAGGATATGGCTGCATCGTTATTATGAGGATAATCACCAATGTATCCCAAATGCTGGTACAAACTTACCATTTCTCCAATTTCTAGAATCAATTGGTATATATGGAGAAGATTCTCTGTTGCAGGCTGGTTGTTCAAGAAGATCAGATAGACCGGTTTCATCCAGTAATTTAGATAGAAATACACCAGGTGATGCTATACCGGCTAACTTTTCTTTAATATTAAATGTTTTTAACGAAAATTCTGAAAATATCGAACAAATGTTTAATTTTTAAATTTTGTGGTTTACGTTTCGTTGCTGATAGTTTTCATAGCAAGTTCCCAGTCGTAACAAATTTCATCTTACAAGTCAGGATGATACAGTGCAAATCATATCTTCACTTATTTACTATCTAGTGCAAAAATAGGTACACCTGCAACTCATTGCCACGAGCTAACACAATCTTTAAATAACTATTTTATGGAATCTCATGTTGTTGTGAAGGTTTAATCGGGTTGCTTCGTGGGCGGAATCATTTCTAAAAATGTTAAAATATATTTACTGTTTTCTTGAAGCGATTTCTTGTAATCACATAAAGGTTGTGGAATTAGTGTTTTATCTAAAATCTGTTTCTCAAACAAACACTGTGTCTCAGATAAACAAACAGAAATATTGACACTGATTTCTAGAGATTTTAGTTGATCTACTTTGGTGATAATGTAACTGTTATGGAAGATATAAAAAATAAAAATATTGAGAATAAAGAAATATCAACAGCAACTTCATAAATTTAACGATTTCAATACTGGGACGACAACTCTGATTGGTTACCGTTATTGACTGAAATTGGTCATTTATATTTATAAAAATAAGGTACGAGTTTTCTGACAACAGTTCTTATGATGGAGTCCTATTTGACTAAACTATTACATGTAGAAAAGAAAATCCAAACTTACTCAATTCGTATGACTCCCTTTAGATAGAAATGATCTGCTTCACCTGAGTATAAAATAATAAAAATATTCCAGAGAAGGTCAAAGCAAGACATTCACCCATTTACGTATGACACAAGGCAAAGGTATAATTATAAGCTGAAAGTAACGATTTCTATGAAGACCTATATACACAAGTCTTTTACATGGGAATAATATCAACTTTTATTTCCTACTTCTGCTCGAAAACACAGTATAACCCTCCATATGCCTTTAATGCCTTTTAATATCATACCATCATTGAATGTTCAATAATTGATGTGCAGTTTACATAAACTTGTATCCTTACCCCATTTATAATCAAATAGTTTCTGTTCATACGAGAGATTCTCAATGGTCAGAGTTAAGGTATAGTCACACATATTGATATCTACTAGAGTATAGATTGATGTATCTAGAAATCCTACATCAATACAGCAATCTATGTTGGTACATCTGGTTCCTATATGACATGTTAAAAAATCTGGTAATTGAGGGAGATATTTTTCGATTTTCGTTATCGGACAATCTGAAATTTGAAAAAAAAAACATCAAATAACTCTTAATAACACCTAAAAATCTTGGGTTATTAGAAACCGATGACTGGGCCGGTGTTTACGATTCATACTGTTCAATGGCTTTTCTATGAATCATTGGGTAGAGGAGCTGAGTTTGGGCTACAGATCAGAATGTCGAAGCATCAGCCGTGGTCCTAGGGCCTTGGGTCAGGGGCTCTGAAATTTTTGAACTTCATTGAAAACAGTCATACCATTTTTCCATCCTTTATCAGTTGCTGGAGAAAAGAGACTTGATGACCTCGAAACTGGTTTCGACTTGATATAACTGGCTATTTCCAACTTTTCATATAACTTATATCTCAAAGCAGTTGTTAAACTTTGTACACCAGTAGCTTGTTGCGTCTTTAACCATTCACTTAGTGAGAAACCTGAAAGTCACAAATTTCAAGACGTCCTACATGAGTGTTAAGCTCAGGAAAATCTACCATCCCAGTAGACCAAATACTAGATGGATATTCAATTCTGGCAAAATTCTTCATGGTTTGATGGACCAGACGTGTACGTGCTCTCTCGAATTTAGCACAGTACTACATATTCTATCAATCTCAATTCCAGATCATTAAATGCGTTTCTCTCCTTAACCAATATTTTCTGTAAAAATGTCTTCATGAAGAAACCTGACCTTTCAAAGCTAGTGTACTATCCCAATCACAAGCTAATTTTGGTATTTTGGTGTTGATTAAAACAGGAACAGATAAGAAACATGATTTATCTTTTTCTAAACAAACACTGATATTTAAATTCACCAGAAATTTCTTCTCCGAGTTTAAATCATCTATAGTAAAACTGAAAAACAAATCACAGATTTCAGAATAGTTGGAAAAGTATTACTTTAAGGCCGCATTTTTAGTACAATTCTATTTTTCGGTCCAAGGACATGACAGAACCGACATGTGAATTGTATGTGAATTCGCAAGGCCGTTGCGCAATCCAAGTTAGAATGAGGTAAGTGAGAGTCTGGGATACCAAAAAGACTTTAAATTTAGTCGTGGATTGTGAGGCATTTGCTCAATTCAAGTCTTAATACTGCATTTCTGGACCGTCGTTTAGGAGTAATTTTAGACGAATTAGATACTGATAATTGTAAATATACTAAGAAGAGTGTGAAATACCCTTTATATTGAAATCCACTTACTGAGCTGTTACTAATTTATGCATGGACAAACTCTCCTTGGTTCCCCATTCATAATTGATCAGATTTCTACTAAACTCATATTTTTCTACACCAACACGGAATTTGAAATTGCACGAATCTAGGTATATGAAGACTTCAAATGATCTTTTGAGTTTAGGAACTGGAGCACAACACTGTATACCAGTACATGTATCAGGAATATAGCATGTTAAACCATTGGATAGAGTTGGTAGATTGGTGATAAGAGAGCACTCTGGAAAAATATTTGTTAATTCTGAAATTAACTTTGAAACTTCATCCCACACAAGCTAAGTGAGACTACTTTTACTACTCTATTGAGGCTGTTTCTTACTCTAGTGAGTTTGTTTCCGGCTCGGGTGATGATGTTTCCGGCTCCAGTGATGATGTTCCCTACTCATGTGAGGCTGTTTCTGTTTCTGAGAAGACTGTTTCCAATTCTAGCTAGACTGTTTCCGACTCTAGTGGGAATGCTTTGGAAACTGGTGAGGCCGTTTTCGACTCAAGTCAAGCTGTTTTCTACTCAAGTGAAGCCGTTTCCGACCCTGGTAAGACTGTTTCTGACTCTAGTGATTCCCAAAATTGGCCAATGCAAATAAATGTACCACAATAAATGAAAAGGGGTTTTTGTATGTGAAATATTAAACCTACCATTCTTCCATCCATCAACAGCTCCATTATAAAGACCAGTAGTAGTATCACATTGTGGATCTTTAAGATACTGGGCTATATTCAATTCATTAAATAATCTAGCTAATACAATAGATGTTAGTTCACTAGCTACTGACATTCCCTGTTCTTCTAACCATGTAGACAGAGAGAAATCTGAAATAGAATAGGAGCAACAATTGTACCACTTCTTTATCCTATAAACACATTGTAAAAATATTTTAAGTTATAAAGAGGTTTTCTAGAAAAAATCTTTTAACAAAAGAAACAGTGGCTGACCTGTTTGGTAATGGTCGCTCTCCCAGTCACATAGTATTTTAGGTACTCTGGCATTGTTTAATATTGGTACTGTTAAACATCCGGTAGTGGAATCAAAACAGAATGTAGCAGATACACTGATTAAATATTGTCTGGCACCTTCTAAATTATCAATTACAAACCTAAAATTTATAGTGTGATCGAAAAGATACTCAAAAGACATATTCTATAAGCTATAACAGGTCGAGAAAGATTCTGTTTTCAAAAAATATCTAGTTGCACGCCACGTATGATTGTACAATTATGGATGCACAGTTTATATCGATAAAATATTTCTGTTGACACTTTGCTTGCTGGTATCAATTACAGGAGTCTGATGTGTACAGTATTACTCAAAGATAAAATATAAACTTACTCTATTCCTATAATACCATTTATATTGAATTGTTCCTTTTCACCTAAATGTATGAATATAAAAACAAATGAATCTGTAGATAACGACGGAACAAGAGAGAATGTCAATGCTAATTCCAATAAGCACATCCAACCTTTACCGTAAAATGGCAATTACATCAAAGCCAAGAAACACATATAATCTACTATTCTTCAAAAGACTATTCTGATCACAAAAGTACAATGACGGACCAGCATCAAGTGTTCCAGGTGTGTAATCATAACCTGCTAAGTTTGTGACTCACATATAGCGTGTTGTTTTTGCCCATCCGTTCCCCACCTCTACTATTGTCGTGTGGGTTAAATAACCACACCAAGAGTTCAGTTGACTAGATGTTTATTACGTAACATAGAACAAAACCCCTGTAAAGGTTTTTTTTTAACTAAAGAACCTGTGGGCAGTAAAGTACCTAACCAGGAATGGAGAAATCTTAAACAAGATTAATCCAGCATTCCAAAAATATATTGAAACAATATACTAACAAAAAGTACACAAAACCATTCCACAGAACACATTAAAGAAGATTCAATGTAAATACAAACTACACCAATACCAACATTAGTGTAACAAAACTATTTGAAGAATGACAAAATCACCAACCAGGAAACACTATTCAAAAAGAGTTCACACATAGGAAAAGATTATCTGAGTTAAAGAAAACTCAGATACATAGAAAAGTAGAGTAAAGAAATAGAGGCAGTGAAGTGAAACTTAAAGTGACTATTAGTTAATACTGTGCTATTTAAACTATACTTATACAATTAAACCATTTTTACTTTAAAGGTGCACTCTTCAACACTATCAATTTGCTTATCATTTAAAGAATTGCATGTGAACCTCCTTTGGCAAATTTGTGGTCCTTTCTCGGTCCACCCCTAATTTATAGAAGCGCCACTGATGTAGCTGTACCTTCCTATCTGAAAATTGAAGTCGAAATCATCAAAGTTTGTTAGTCCTGCAAACAAGCCATATGTATACTAACCCCATTTATAATTCAGTAAAGTTTTCTTGAAGACGAGGTTTTCCAGTGAAACAGTAAGAGTATAATCACAGGCATTGAGATAGACTTTAACGTTAAATGATCGACCAATCACAGGAACTGTTACACAACAGTCAATACCAGTACAAAAATCTGGAATTCGACACGTAACATAGTCTGGTAGTTGACCAAAATCCAGTGTTTGGATAGGACAGTCTGAAAAAAAAAGTTTCATAAATAAACTATTGAAGAATCATAGTAACCAAGAATATGTATATATATATATATCTTTATCAGCACTTCTTTTAACTTTAATGGGGAATGCACTTGTTTGGGTTAAGTGAGTAATTTGCCTTGACAGCGGCGTTATTTCCAACGAGGCCTCTGAACGCATTACCTCCACCTATGTCAGAATGGAACCTTCTGTAAGGACTACACTTGTATTGCCCAAACCATCATTTCTGACACATGTATTTTAGATTTCAGGGAAATTAGGGCGATCCAATAACTCACCATATTTCCACCCTTTACTATTAGCAGGTGAATATATATCATTATCACGGTTACATTGTGGTCTGACTAAATACTGAGATATATTTAGAGCTTGAAATAGTCGTGAAAAAGTCAGTTCAGACAAAACATCACCTAGATTTTGTCTCTGTTCTTCTATAAACGTCTTTAATGAGAAATCTGAAAGCATAAATACGACAGCTCTTAAAGTGCGAATCCAAATATTGTTTCGATGTAAAATAATAATAATAATCACCGCCGAGCGTTGCCAAATACAACTTAGATTTGACAAAAATTCTCATGTAAAATATATAATTTGATTGGATAAGCAGATCGTGGTGATAAATTTGGCTAATATAAGAAATACTGAATCGCAAAAAGGGTTATTGCGATGCGAAACCACTTAAATTGAACCCTGTACTAAATTACTACACATACCTCGTAGTTTGTTGGTAGAATCCCAATTACAGAAGAGTTTTGGTACTCTCACGTTATTCAGAATAATAATAGAAGGCTGACAAGGGTTATCAGAACCTAGACAAATGCTCATATTTAAACTTAGTAGATACTGCATGTCTCCAGCTAAATCGTAGATTATATACCTGAAACAATATATACTCGTAGAAAGAATGTATTTACCAAAATGTAATACACAAGTACAATCCTCTCTGTAAGGGAATGGCACTTGAAATCACTGGAATGATCCACGTTCTATGTTTGCATAGGATTAAAATAACCATGTAGGTCGACAATAAAAATGGGTTGTATTATGAACAATTATTCTTATAAAAGCCAACTTACTCAATCTTTACGACGCCTCTCAAGTTGAAACTTTCTGGCTTTCCTGAAAACATATAAGGAATTCATGTTCATCAATCAAAATAAGTTCAAAAATCAAGTTTTGTCTTACAAACCATTTTCATGTAAGCTCTTTAAACATCCCAATCTCCATTAACACTACTTACCCCATTTATAATTTACAAGAGATTTCTGTAGTTTGATTTTCTCTATGGACAGAGTGAGAACATTGGTACACATATTAATACTAGCCACAGTCCGGAAAGATCGTTTTAAAAATGGTACTTCTAGACAACAGTCTATTCCAGTACAGTAATCAGGAACACGACAAGACAGATCTTTGGGTAGTATTGGTAAATTCATGTCCAGCTGACAATCTGAAAAAGTACAATTGGGTTTTACATCCTACTTTTCTGCACAAACGTGGACTTGTGAAGGCTGGGAACCATGGCACACAAGGCCTCGGTGTATCGGCTCAACCGAACCACTGGCACCTTCTCCCTGTTGACCCTTCTGTTGTACTGAGCTGTACTGAAAGGAGAGGGGTCGGGGAAAATTGAAATACCTGAAGAAACAATCTTGAAATCCAGAATCTAGAATTGTTTCCTAGATCCCAAGAGTAGTGTTTAAGTTGCTGAGCCGCCCCAGAATTTGAAGAATGAGTAATGTTTAGTCCTTATCATATGAACATCAACTCTAACGGCATACCATTAAGCATGTCTGTTTTACCTTTTTTCCATCCTTGTACTGCTGGTGAATAACTGAGACTCTTTCTGTCACACATAGGTGATAGTAGATAAGCAGAAAGTCCAAGCTTCTCCAGTAATTTCTGTATGATTGTATCAGTTAATTGTCCACCTATTTGTCCACCTTGATCTGCTATCCATTCATCTAGTTTGAAATCTGTAAGTAAAATAAAAATGAAAATATTGCCTAACTCATGTATTATTGTTTATAAAATATATCTTCAGCCATAGGATGAGAAGATTGCATTCCATCAGTAATGATGCTGATTACAATGCCCCACGCAATACTTGTATATAATATACCCACTGGGTCCATCAACAGCACAAAGAACAAAAAACAACGTTACAGCTTACAAATTGTTGTTCAATTCAGACTGAAAGAGCAATTCAGAAATTGATAGGGGGAAATCGGGTTGAAAGTTGATCCGGGAGTACCGTAACGTATCTCGACGAAATCGAACCATGGGCCCTCAGGCTTCTAACACACAGAACATTCTATTTGAATCATTAAATTTTCCGCACCTATCCATGTAAAAAACGTGAATACCTTTCAAAGCAAGAGTAGCATCCCAGTCACATAACAATTTAGGAACTCTCATATCAGTAAAAACTGGTATTTCCAAGTCACATTTCTCTCCAGCAGTAAAACAGGCACTCATCTTTAAATTGACCAGATATTGTTTCTCTCCTGCTAGATCTTCAATTTGAAATCTGAATAAATAAGATGTTATGTAAGATGGTTATACAATACATAACATAAGATCCAGAACACCAGAAGTCGACCTGCAACTGGCCTTGCCATCTCTGCAAAACTGTCTGACTAAACTAAGGAATATGTTTCTATAATTTCTTTAATACCAATATTGTAATCAAAAAGTCATAAGATACGGTTTAAGAATCATTTCAGCAGTTTTGTTCCTTGTAGGTGTTAATGACAATCAATCATTCAGAATCTAAATACACCACAAACTGGTTTATTGGACATGCACTTAATGTTTGAACTGACACTTTCTATAAATATAACTTACTTTAGTTGAAAGATTCCACCAACATCAATAGTTTCTTCAGTTCCTATAAAATTATTTGAAAAGCGGTTAATACAAAGAGACGAATTTTTCTATTTTGAAAATACTTACCTCAAACATAATCAACCATTGTTATTGTTTATTGTGATATAAACAATACTTACTCCAAACACAATCAATCAATGCTATATAATCAACTACTGTTACATTATATACAACATTACCTCAAACATAATAAACCAATGTTATATTGAAAACAATACTTACCCCAAACATAATCAATCAATATTATAATATAAACAATTCTTACCCCAAACATAATCAAACAATGTTATATTGTAAACGATCTTCTCGATTCCCACACTGAATATATAATTACAGGTATCAATAAAGAGATGAGCCTGGAATGTTCTGGATATTTCTCTAACATCAACACAACAAGTTATACCAGTACAATAATCAGGAATATAACACGCCATACGATCATTTAGAGTTGGTAACGTTATGTTCAATGGACACACTGAAATGAAATTAATATATACAATTCTGATCTGATAGGGTGTCTTAAAATTTGTAAAGCCTTTAAAGGTTGACAACTGACTGCTGCCGAATATGCTGAATCAACAAAATCATTTGAACAGAAACAAGACCTGTGTTTTCAATACCTACGACAAATAAATTATTCAAATTATCAATATATACGATGATGTGTAAAATTGAGCAGCAATAACAGGCATGGTGCCAGCTAGGTTAAAATACTTCCGCATCTATGATTGATATACTTTCTCTTATGAAAAGTTCATTAGCTGTTGTCATTGGTCATTATTTTCCCGTCTTCATCGTGGAGCAAAACTGTAAAATGGACGTAAAATTCCATTAATTTCATTTCATTTGTCATTGTATTGTTGTTGCGGATTTCGGGTTTCGTTTTGCGGTTCGGATCGTAAGTACTTGGGCTTTATTTTGTTAATGGTATTATGTCAAATGATATACTTACAGTTATTCCAACCGTTGTTCATAGAAGCTGTTCTGAATGGTTCATGGACCAATGTACATGGAGTATCTTTGAGGTATTTGGTGATACCCAGTGTATCCATCAACTGATTGGCTAAAATATTAGTTAGATCTCCTCCTCTTTCTTCAAGCCATTTTCTCAAAGAGAAATCTGGAAAACAACCATGATTTAAGAATTTTCAGGATGTGCAGTCTGTTATCAAGAGTGTCTTTCTCAATTTTCAGTCCGAATGACCTTGACAGGCCTGTAGCAACAGAGACAATTATAAACTAATAGTAATCTAAGTATCATTTAAACATAACTTATGAAAGGATATAGTCTGAAAAAGTACCCTTACCCTTTATCGTAAATCCCATCTCCATATTACATACTGGCATTGGTATCTGAGATTGTTTCAGAATAGGTAGATCTACTTCACAGTTATCTGCTCCTTGGAAACACATCTTGATAGACAGGTCAACTATAAATATCTTCTGGTCTAGCAGGCTATCAATTTTAAATCTACAGTAAGAACACAAAAGGATTACAAAACAAAGGGAACTTTGTAATTAAATAATAAAAATTGGCGCATTGCAAAGAAACCGAAGTCCTAAAGCAACTGTCACAATGCAGATTTTGTATCGAAAGCTGATAATAAACAGAATGCACGACGGATACTCCATATGGGAGAATTGTGTAAACGTTTGAACTTCAGTAGATCTACTTACTTCAAATAGAGGAATTCGCTCAGTTGCTCTATTTCTTCAGTTCCTACAACATACAAACATCAGGATTAAGGTGATGGATGTGGTGTCGGGCTGGTATTTAACACAAAATATTCAAAAAATTGTATTTTTTCAAGTTAATCGTTCAAATCTTTATGAACAGGTCCAGCGCATAGAAAATATCACCCACACTTGAAAAGATATAGTCTTTTTTACAATCCCCCTTTGTCAAAACAGTGTTCAATATCTGCTTTTCATATATTGAATTTTTCAACAATTGTCCTCTTAAGACTTGAAGATAAAAAGGGATCTTACCCCAGTCATAGTCCAAAATTGAAATCTTGAATCCTATTTTCTCAATAGCTCCTTCAATAACATAGTTACAAGTATCAATATTGAGATGAGCGTTTAATGAAATTCCCAGTAAGTCACTTTCTAGACAGCAGTCAATACCAGTACAATAGTCAGGTATATAACAATTCACTGGTGCCTTCAGTACTGGTAAGGTCTTGATTCTTGGACAATCTAGAATTAAAAGTGGCATCTAGCTAGCTGACAATCATTAGTTTTGAAAGGTGTTTGTTGTCTATCAAGAAACATGTTCAATACTATGTAATCCTCATCCAATATTGACCGATCAGAAATATTTATGATTGGTAACGTTGCACGTTATGAAATTTCTGAACAAAAAAATTGATTCTTGGGTACCAAATGTCTTTAAACTACTTCTAAAAATAACCTCAATTACCATTTTTCCAATTGGAAGGAAGAGCCGGTTGATATTTTAAACTGTCACGTTTACAAGGTTGATCTAACATCATCTCAGCTATACCAGTCTGTTCTAAAAATACTTGAACTACTTTCTTTGGTAAACCATTAGTAAAATCTATACCCATGTTGTTAGCCCAATCATCAACTGAAAATCCTATAAAAATACCAACCATCAAAAGTTTGTAAACAGAAGCAGTTATCTCTGAATATTTATTATCTTGATTTCACTTTGTGCAAAACTTGAGATAGTTAATTCAATTCAAGAATAGTAAATCTAGCCAAACCTGAATAACAAAGTATTTAAGATTGAGATGAAATATGTCTTCATGAGCCAGATGAAGGGTATTATTGCTAGTAACTGCAATACAAGAGTAGTGCATAAATAATTATTCATCAAAACTTTGCAAAGAGTTCATCACTTCTATTTTGTTCAACAAAGATAAATTACCTTTCAGATCCAACTTAGCGTTCAAGTCACAAATAAATTGTGGGATTTCTGTACCACTGAAAACATTAAATTCAGCTTGGCATTTGTCTTTTTGAAAACATGCTGCTATTGATAAATCAAACACCAACGTCTTGTCCTTTTTACTAACACCAAACCTAAAATACAAAGTATTTAAGATGGAGATGAAATAGATTTGGTGTCACAGACGAGAGGTATCTGACGTTTTGCTCTTCGGCAACGAGTAATGATAATCATAAGCGTCAATCCATAAATTCAGATTAGTTTCATTACATTACATTACATCCGAATTTAATAACGAGGTTCCCAGTGCGCTACCAAAGTTTGAGATTTTTTTTTCTTTTTCAGTTTTGGGTAGTTTACGTTTAATTGGCAGTAAGGTGGTGTGTAATTGAAGGCACGTGTTTGAATGTTTTAAGAAATAGTCTGGGACAATAAGGAGGTTTTGAGAAGATGGTATATAAATGATAATCAAGTCTGTTATGTAACTGGGTGCTGTGCAATTCAAGGCATTATTTGTTTGTAAGAGGATTTTATAAGTGATGCGTTGTAGGTAGCCAGTGCAAACTTTCCAGAACTGGAGTAATATATTCCTCCTTCCTGGTCCCAGATAAAAGTCTTGCAGCGGTATTTTGGACACGTTGCAATTGTTGAATTTGATAATCAGGAAGTCCATACAGAATTCCATTATGGTAATCAAGTTTGGATGTTACTAGGACCTGTATTAGACGTTTGAGGTTATCAGTTTAAAGGTATTGTCTCAGTTTTTCCAAGTTTTTCAATTTGGTGAAAGGTTGAAGACGTTACTGGTGAAATTTTTGGTTGAAAAGTGAGGTTTGAATCGAGTACCACTACAATGTTCTTTGCCTTCTGCAATACTGTGATTACTTCCCCAGCTACATTTAGACAGTTTGTTTTAGACCTTTTTAACTGCTGTTTGGTTACGATGAACAGAACTTCAATTTTGTCAGGATTAGGTTTCTTAAAATGAAAAGTCATCCATGTGTGTATTTTCTGAAGACATGCTTCAATGTTACCGACTACAGCATTTTCAGACTTGTCTTCGAAGCCAACATACATTTGAGTATCATCAGCGAATAGGTGAATACACAAGCCATATTTGGAGGCAATACTTGTGGTTTGGTGAAGATATTAAACAAGATAGGTCCCAGAACGGAACCTTGTGGTACACCACAGGGATCGAGCTTAACTGTTAAAAATTGGCCATTAATGCAGACGTTCTGTTTCGTCCTAGTTAAGTATGAATGAAACCATTGGAAAACTGTACCTCTTAAACCAATTTCTGTCCACACAGTATCCAGTAAATCCTCAGTATCCCTATCCCAGGTATCAAATGCGGCTGACAAATCAGGTAGGACCAAGATCACTGATTGTCGTCTATCGATCTCTCGATAAATGTCATCAACAATGGATTTCGTACTAAAAAAATAGTAACTTGAACATACCTTACAACCAAAAAATCGGAGATCTGCACGCTACTGGTTATACCTAGGAATAAAAATATCAAAAATAATCCTCACAATTAAACAACTTAATACCCGTGGAACAAAAGTTAGCGCTTGGAATTCAGGAGCAGGCCCTCTAAAAGGTTTTCAGGGATTGCAGAAACCACCGACAATCCAAGAAGAAAGATAACATCGACAAGAAAACCTTTATCTTAAGAAGAATTTGAAAATAAAAATATTGAATAAAATATATACCTTTATCTAAATCATACTCATTACCCAACAACGGCAATTTGACTTTTTCTTTCTCAATGGACGCTTCCAAAACATAGTCACACATATTTAAATTGAGTGAAGCATGGAAGCTGGTGTCCAAAAATTCAATATGGAAACAACAATCTATCTTGGTACACGTATCATCAAGGTGGCAAACCAGTCCTTTTGGAAGTTTGGGAAGTGGTTTGAGTGACTTTGGACAGTCTGAAATAAATAATGATTAAATAAATTTAAAGAACGGCTGCTTTGTCTCTTTATCTTTAGCATTCAGGGTTTCAGCAAAGTCAAATAATGTAAATTCTAGTGGCAGATTTCATATTTATTCTTGTGCATTGATTTGGAGTCGGATAACAAAAAAAACATTTTAATTCTTACCATTTTTCCATCCATCAATATTTGAGGAATATGGCGAGCGGGTGATATCACATCTTTCATCCAGTAAATATGGTGTTATACCCAATTTATTCAAAATATATTTAGCTCCAGATTTTTTTAATTTCTGTCCAGCTTCAAGCTTCAAACCTTTCAAATACTCCTCTAGGTTGAAATCTGAAATAGTTCATGAAGCATTTGATTGACTTGCCAAAGACTTCATAAAAATTGACAGATAAGCTTCACAAGGATGTTAAGCACACAAAAGTTGGTATCATCTCTCGGCATTGTAGTTGATGTTGAAGATATTACCTGCATTCATTCGGGTACTTGAAGTTAATATATTTGTTTTAGTAGGCTTTCATTAACATTAGTTAGTGGCGCACCCGAGATTTTGTTTTCGATTGTCAAAAACATTAGAAGTTAAAGCAAAACAATATTATGAAAAGATAGCTTGCCAGGCAAGGTAACATACGCCCACTGGCAGCTGTCAGAAATGATTAAACAGTCTTTAGTGACTACAGGGTTGCACAATATAGCTAATAGAGTGAAACGTCAAGTCAGACACGATATTTCGGTGAAATATTATCCGGTCATCGCCAAAATCGATAGGGATCATCTTCATAATGACATTGACACACAAAATAAAAATCAAAAGAATCTGTAAACAATTGTAGCCTGTAGAGTGAGCACGAGTTGCACAATATAGCTAATAGAGTAAAACGTCAAGTCAGACACGATATTTCGGTGAAAAATTATCCGATCATCACGAAAATCAATAACAATATACGCCCATAAAGAAAATCAATTACAATATACGCCCATATTACGTGTGGGCGTATAAAAAATATTAAAGAACCGTTATTTTCAACAAACATACCACTATTAGCAAGATTACCAAGTGCCCTGGCATCGCAAAGTGGTATGTGAACATCTTTTAACAGATTTAAACCATCTTCAGGAAAACAAAAAGAAGAACCATCATCTGGTATACAGACCATTACACTTAGATCTATATTAAAGCCTTGGCCAATCCTGGTGATGGTCAGTCTGAAAACAAATAGAAACATTATTTCGCAAATATGGCAAATTTCTATTCATTAAAATCGTTTTGTAAAGGTATTATCATTACTTCAATTTGTTCAATATGCAGTCATCATAATCTAAGTACTAGATTTGTAAATAATCCTTTAGCGACATTTAGGGGTAGAGATCACATTAAATACAATTAATACACAATTTCATACTACTTTCGTATACTACTTGTTGAAAAGTCGTGTGTAATAAAACTAAGGAGTAGTATACCATAAAATTGTGTTCCGTCATTTAATGGATTTGTAAAGGGTCTTTTTGAAGCTAAAATGCTTAATTTCTATGACAATTAAAATCTCAAGACTTACGTTAGTGTTACTGGCGGAGGATTTCCATTGCCTAAAGATATTGTTGTTTGTGTATCTGAAATAATATTCAAAATATTTATCTACTACGACAGCAAGATCACATCAAGTCAACTTAAAATCACATTCAGCTCCTCTGAGATCGTTTACTAAAGAAAGGATAGTTTGTTCTATGTTTTTATTAGTGATCAGGATCCCAAACTGTTACCTATTGTCCAAACGTCTTTATATCGGTTCGTAGCTACAAGAACCTGATATCTCTCCGTAAATAGTAAACAAAAATGATCACTTAGAATAATTGAGAAATCTAGAATATATCTTAAGACCAGACGGAACAAAAAATACAAAAATGATTTGTCTTCCTAAATAATATGGGTTTTGGTATCAAATAGGCATTTTGGAGAGATCAACTTACCCCATTGATAGGAAAGTAATTTCTCAGAATGCACAGCTTGTCCAAAACCAACCTCTAGTTGGAATTCACATGGATCAAAAGATACAAAAACATCTACACTTTTATGTACGACTTTGTTAAAAAATGGCAATTTCATTTCGAAATCTACACAACAATTTACACCAAAACAATCATCCATCATTCCACAAGTTACTTTATCTTGGAGAGATTTTGGCAGATATTTCTCTACATCAATTTTCCAAGGACAATCTGTAATAATTTAAGACATATGAAGGCTATTTTGGAAAACATTAATAATGTGACTATACCACAGGGTTCAATTTAAGCAGTATCGCATCGCAGACAGCGATTCAAAATCCAATATTTCCTTGAACTAGTCAAAATTAAAATTCATGACGACGATCTGCGAATCAAATCAAATTATATATTTGAAGGTTTACTACTGGAACATGCTAAATTGCTACTGAATCTTTATGAAATTAGAATAAAAATTGAACTTGATTAAACAAAACTAAAATTTGGTGTGATAAATTGCTGATCAAATTTTTCAATTTAAATTGAACCATGTTCAGGGTTAAAATGTGGTCGTCATTTTGACTTGTAAGTGTGGCAATATACCACAAATTTCACATTAAGGCCGAAATCAACGTCTAATCAACGAGTTCCACGCCTGGGAAAGGCGGTGTGACAGAATGTGTGTAGCTTTCAGGAATGGTAGAATAGATCTTAATTATTGCAAAAGTACACATATATCAGAATAAGAGATCCTACCTGTTGGAGATACTGGAACACTACAATCCTGGTTGGTGAAGATTTTCTGAAGGAGAAAAAAAACTTCTAAAATCTCTATTAAACAAGAAGTTAATTTGTTTACAGTTTACAAACTACTACTTTTGAATAGGAATTTCAACACAGTTCCTATATCACATCCGAATATCACATCGGACGAACTGGATAGGACCAGATTTGTCGGGCTATTAGAGCTATATTGCTTTAAATTCAAGACTTACATCAAGTCCAAATTTTTTGAACAAAATATCCACAGCAGCATCAGATAGTTTACCATTCAGAGCTAATGAAAGATCTTTCATCGAACCACCACCTATAAAGGCAAAGTGAACCATAATACGTGGATATGTACTATAAATCATTTCACAGCAAGACAATAAAAAGACTCACGGAAGAGTCAAAGAAAGGCAAGAACTGTACAAAATAATGAAAATATCCCTGTTGAGGACTGTCTTACGCCTAGGAAGTTTATAGTAAGCTAGGATCTTCAAGTCATAACTAGTGAGCTCGATTGGTACCTTCATTTTCTGGTACTTAAGGGGGCTCCTTCCAGAATTTGACGGATTTGGAAAACTTCAATTTGAAGCACTACAAACCTGGTAAAGTAAAGTTCTCATTACAGACAGGTATTGGTATCTCCATTCCATTTATTATTTTACCATTAATTACATCTGTACCTAATGCTTTAATTATTCCACTAACATCTATTATAAATATCTTCTTATTCTCATCACGATTTATCGTATAACTAAAGATAATACAGACAAATTATGTTTTTAAGTAACTGAAGGACCAAATAACAGGTAGTGGCAAGATAGAAAATTCAAAATTACTGTTAACGAATTCTGTTAAACCATTACAAAAAAGGTTCCCATTGTCTGTGTATTCGTTCCATTTAATTTCCATTAAGTCCAAGACGTGTAGGTCAAATGGTATCTGCGATTGAGTCGTCATTTTTTGACATGTTTACAAGAATTGTTTCCGTCTAAGATATAAACAAAAAGGCATAAAAATTTACCTAAAAACAATGTTTTCTCCTATTTCAAACTCTTCTTCGGTTCCTGAAATTAAGACAAATTAAGAGAAAGCTGACTCATGCAGTCAATCGCCATCTCTCGGCAGTTTTTGTAACTCTGTCTCTACATAAAGAATCGTAGTGCCAGTAAGCACTTATTTTGCACAGTGCTAGTTAAATGTTCACAGTGGACCGTTTTGTACTCACCACATGCTTATTTCACTCTTATATACATGTAGCCTTAGGACAAGGTGTTTGGCACTTTTAGCAGATTGGATTTGATCATGTATCCATGTTGGATAAGTAGCAATGGAATACCAAGTGGTTTAGGTATCGGCTGAATCTACTTACCCCATTTGTATCCTATGAGAATTTCAGTATATTTATACATTTCAAAACCAATATGGAATTGGAAATTACAGGCATCCAGTTCAACATATGCAATAAAAGATCTAACAAAGTTTATGGAAGGAGTTTTTGTACTGATGTTAATGTCAACGTCGATACAGGCTTGTAATCGAAGACAATTGTTACTAATCTGGAGATAGAGTAATTTCTTGAGTTTGTCATTCTTTATTGTTGGTAAAGTAATTTTCTGTCCCAATATTTCACAGCCTACAAAAATACATAAAAAAATTAAACACATTGTACATTATGAATACATTAGGAGCCTACCAGTCCAGATTGGAAAAGTGACAGTTTGTCGTCAGTAATAAACAATAGTACTACACATATTAACGATTTGGAATGCCGGTTCCAAGTTATGACTAGATCATATCTTTATCTTTTATATACAATGCAAGGTTGTTGGCTTAATATTCCTTGCTCATATTCTACTGTTTTTCTTTTAACCGAGAGCCTATTTGTTTGGTGACACTAACATTGTATGTCACCCGACACCGAGATGTGTGGTTGTCGGCGGTCTGATACACCCTTAAAGCCTATTTAATCAAGGAGATGTTAGATCGTCAGACATAATGCAATCTGAAACCCCATTTAATCACCGATAAGTTAGATCGTCAGAGACCTGATACAATCTGAAACCTCATTTAATCACAGATATGTTAGATCGTCAGAGACCTAATGCAATCTGAAACCCCATTTAATCACCGATATGTTAGATCGTCAGAGACCTAATGCAATCTGAAACCCCATTTCATCACTGATATGTTAGATCGTCAGAGACCTGATACAATCTGAAATCCCATATAATCACCGAGATGTTAAATCGTCAGATGCATATCTGAACCGCATTTAATCACCAGGACACCAGATAGAGACGTAACTGTGATACACAATCAACTCACTGAGATGCCAGAGCGTCAAAGATCTCATCTTCATAAATAGGGTGGTGAGTTACACGAGTTACACAGACAGTTGCACGAATTGAACCAATTTCTTATTGTCAACATAGTAAATTACTTACTCCTATCAGCTTCAGCAAGTCTGTCTATTAGTTGATCTGTTGTCCCGGTAATACTCAATCCTCTTTCAGCTAACTTATTTTTTAACATTTCAACTGTCAGTTTTTCTGGACGTTGACAAGGAGAACCTTCTTCTAATAAGTCCTGAATACAAAAGTATTTGAATTCAATTCTAACACTTCACGGATTAGTATTCTAATTGCAATGGCAGTCCAGATATGCATGTTCTGCTTTGTCTAAACAGACTTGTTTTAGATTGGGCATTATTTTCCTTTAAGCGTTGAAAATGTCCCGCAATAAGTCTTACATGAATGATTGTAAGAAAGTTTTCTATCTTGTAGAATGCATAGAGCGATTCGTCATGTGAATCTTCACTTTAGTTACTGTTAGTTTTGTGAACTCGTGAGAAATTTGACTCACCTCTGGGAATCCAAGCTGTTTCAGACCTTCTTTCAGAGCAAAATCTAACATTTCTTCCTTATATTTCTTAGCCGACTCTTTAAAGCGCCTCTTTAAGTTATCACGATTAAAATATCCTTCCCAATCAACTACAAATAAAAACGTTAAGTTTGAATCTTGATTCCAAATTATTTGCTACGTGAAATGGTTCCAATGTCGACGTCTAGCTAAGGACCCCATCCTGCACTGTCCCGTTAAAATAGTTGATGTATAGAACTGGAGTGAAGGAGTTGATAGAGAAGGGGAGAAGTTTTATGTGTGGTTTAATATCTAAATGTATCTACCTTCAGGAAATATGAATGTACCATCAGGTGCACATATTGGCACTGGTAATATTGCCTCGTTTAACAAATATATGAAAGGGAGACAATTTTCTTCATCATCATCCATACACATTCCTAATCCAAGTGTCCCGAGAACTGCAGAATCTGTTTTCTCTATACGAACTCTGAAAAATTCAAATTTAGAGAATAAACCCCAGCCACAAATTCTCACTGTGTTCCCTTTTGGACTTTTGGACCTTTCAATCTACAACAATTGTGATTTACAACCATCAACTCAAAATGATCCTCACAGCAAACAAAAATGTCTTGAATTGGCCCTTATAGTCTTATCCGCTTTCATGGTTCCGTTTCAATCAATGATTTTATAGAATTGACTAATATAAATGCTTAAGGATTATGACAAAAACGGAATCTTCCAAATACATCCAGAGGTTACAAACCCAGGAGGCATCGATTTTGGAGGGGAATATGCTGCCTTGCTAGCGACACCAAATGGCATTGTCCTTTACCTGATAGTTACTTCCATTCCCCCAAGAAGACTCATCTTAATTCCTGTCTTTACATCTTCTTCCCAGTCTGAAAAATTCGAAAAATGTACAACATCCAAGAAATAGACCTATGCAGTACCGTCTTCTAAATATGTTCATAAGTTGAAGATCTCGATTTTAGATACGTCTCTATATGAAAATATGAAAAGCTTTTGTGTTGATCTATTAATTATACTCCGTCAATGACTGTTTGTTAGTCAGAAATGCCCGATGGTAGATCAATAACCTTTGAATTGTTTACACATAATTTTTTCTATGGAATTTCACTTAAAACCAACTTACTATCATATATTCCATTGAAAGGTCCAATAACCTTTTCAAACTCTCCTTTAATTCCAAATACAAACTGATTGTCGCACGGCTCATATCTGGCGTACATCTTATACGTCTTCCGGAACATGAATACTTTTAAGTGCACACAGCATTCGATTCCCAGACAATGTGGATCTGACGTGCAGAACATTTTATTGTTCAACAGATTAAAGGTTAATCCGGGGCATTCTGAAAAGTAATATATTAAAGTTATGGACTCCTAAGTTTATCAAGAACATAATACGATTTCTCTACAGTTTCGTCTTTTCTAACACAAATATAAACATATTCCTACATACACATTTTCATCACATAAGTTTATGATTTGATTGGATTGTACGCAATCGAATACAACCAATCAGAGCCCTCGACAGAAAGACTGAAAACAATATCGCTTCGCGTTAACTACTAGCTCTCGTCTGCGTTGTGAACTTTATTTGTATTGCTATTTCTAGAAGATTGCGTTCATAGCAATTATTTAAATTAATAACTAAAACGTATTAATGTATTGGACACCAGAGAATTATGATAATGACCTGGACTCGCATCACTTCTGCCTATATTGCAGACAAACGGGGTGTCTGATTTACCAGTGGCTCAACTACAACAGGTACGGCCCCCACCCCAGAAAAATAAAAAGAAGAATGGTTGAGAGCATATGTTAAAAGAATCTTCCCGGTGGTGGGGCCCCTGAACGTAAGTTGAACCACTGTGATCTACTAACTAACTAAACGACTCAGCAACTCTTTTGACGATTCATTCTTGCATTGAATTTGTTAACGTACCTGTGCTTGGTGTTGTCAACGTGGTTATCATTGCGTTTCTTGAACCTCCGGAATCTAAGCCACGTTCTGTGAGCTCAATACGTAGTTGATCATCGTTCATTTGGTACGGATTAAAACAAGGCTTATCATCGATCATATCCTATAATCAATTTAAAATTTTGTTTTTCAGCACAAGCGAAAGGCTTTGACATCAAACAGAGGAAATAGTAAGGTATGTGGACATTTGATACAATTTAGATATTAGACAATTATATTTGTATCTTTTTTATTTTCAATACTGTCAACTAGGGAGCTATTCTGTCCAGGGTTGATATGAAGGAACATAGTCTCAAATTACCTTAATCTTAAGAATCAGTTTCGCCATTGACTCTTTACTCTTCTCCAGCTTTAGTACATCCAACAAATCCAAAATGGATCCTACTTTCAATTTACGGATTGAAAATTTCTTTATGAATTCTAAAGGTCTCTTAAACAAGCTCTTTAATCCTGAAATGAAAATCTATATAAGGCATATGCTCAAGAAAAGACGAGTCGTCTTTTTAACTTTCAACCGCATATAATTCCGGACTCACATGGATTTGAAGGCTCAAATTGGGAAAGTGAAATGTGACCACTAGTACTGATTAGCTTTGCAACAAAAACTCCGTTTCTGAGATTAAGGTACGATTTGTCAAACGAATGGCATATCTGTCCCTTTTATGACATGGTAAAGTTGCGTCAATCAGAAATTTTGCAATCGTTTTTTATTTAAATTTTCTTTGTATATCCGAGACTTTATATCAGCATTTACATAAAAAATTATCAATACCCGAATCTTTTGTTTTCTCCATTTTCTTTGCAATAGCTGGTTTATTTGACTTAGCTTTTCCAAAAAAACTGTCTCCATCAACTAAAAAAAGATATTTAAATCATTGAAGTAGCTATATTCTTTTAAGGGAGAAAAAAAAGCATCTAGATACGCTTCTTCCTATAAACGTTTGCCAGATAAGGAAAAGTATTAGCAGGATAAGAGAGTAACTATGTTGATTACGTTTGAAAAATGTCAAACAAACAAACGAACAAATAATCTTGCTTACATAACAAGTTGTAAGAGGAGTTCGGCAGAAACTTGGTTACACAAGAACAATTATTGCAAAAATGAGTTTGGAAGTTTACAGTAACATGAAGTCAAACACACAGGGTCCAAGGTAAAGGTATATCTGGCAGCGCAGATGAAACCATATTATATTGATACTCACAAAGACCCTTATCTACAACTTCAGCAGGTTTAGGTTGACTACTAGTTTCAAGTGTAGACTCATCAATTTCTCCAGTTCTTTCAGGGCTTGTATCTTTCTCCTCTCTACCACCGATACCAACTAAAGGAGCGTCCGCTATAACTTCGCCCTGGATTATAAATGTCGAATGGATAACGAATTGCCTCGGACATAAAATTAAACTTTAGTATTGAAAATACATAACGGAAATATTTCGAGACTTATCAAATTTTGACTTGAGTTTCGATTTCTAAAAGATAATATATCTTACATTCCAAACTAGTCTATAATCATCACATCCTTGTTCCCATTTTGGTAATTTAGGAAGCCTTGGTTCAAGATATCGAGAAGGATCAATAACACCTGGTTGTATACCGCCAACTTTCCTCATAGCGAAATGAATATGGTGGTTAACATCGCACACTGATGATGCTACCGTACCAATAAACTGACCAGCATTCACCTGCATAGAAATAATTGTTGTTATTGAATAAACATAATATAAGAAATTTTGAGAAAAGTTGAAGAAGCCATATGGCTGTCAACAATACAACCACATAGATCAGATCAACCTCACAGATCACAGTCAACCACACAGATCAAAGTCAACAGCACAGATTGCTGTCATCCACACAGATCACAGTCAACAACACAGATCACAGTCAACACAGATCACAGTCATTTACACAGGTCACAGTCAACAATACAGATGGCTGTGAACAATACAGATGGCTGTGAACAACACATAGATCAGATCAACCTCACAGATCACAGTCAACCACACAGATCAAAGTCAACAATACAGATGGCTGTCAACAATACAGGTCAAAATCAACAACACAGATGGCTTTCATGAATATCATGAAAAATAAAGGTCACCTTTAACAACAAAGATGGTTGTCAACCACACAGATCACAGTCAACATCACCGATGGCTGTTAACAATACAGATCACAATCAACAACACAGATAGCTTTCAACACTATCGATGGCTGTCAAAAATACAGGTCACAGTAAAAACTGGGATGGCTGTTAACAATATCGATGGCTGTCAACAAAATCGATCACAATCAACAAGACAGATGGCTATCAACAATACAGATAAATGTCAAGCTCACAGACCACAGTCAACAACACAGATAACAGTCAACATCATAGATCATAGTCAACACAGATCACAGTCAACACTACAGATCAAAGTCAACCACACGGATCACAGTCAACAACACAGATGGCTGTCAACAATACAGAACACAGTCAACAACACAGATGACTTTCAACAATACCGATCACAATCACAGTAAGCATCGCAGAGTCTGTCAACATAATTTTACGAGTACATGTACAAATGTCATGGTGGTTATTTCAAAATCACCATACATCTTAAACGTTTCAATACTTCAAAGCAGTAAAATTAACGACTTTGTACTGTAGCCATGCCTTATTAAATTTCTGGCTTATAGATTCTACCAACGAGTTGTCTGTGTCCCTATAACAAACCATGAATATAATCCACCCGAAAGGATATCAATAATATCATCATGAGGTAATAGACAATTGTCAACGACACTGATAAGCGACCAAACTTACCGGTTGAACATCATCATAATAAGATGGTATGAAAGAACTGGGTTCTATGTTGGTAATAATAATTTCTGTATCTTTCAATGATCCGCCTGTCGCCATTAACAAAACTTCTCTACTATTTTTAGCTGACCGGCGAATAGTACCGCTAAATGGTGCAACTAACTAAAATAATTATTCAAAATATCAAACATCAAATTGTATCTGCGAATACCAAACACAATATTGTCCAGTGCAGACAGAAAACGTTTGATAGAGATAATGAAATGAATTAAAACCATTGTGCAAAAAAATATTTAAAGGAATGATACCTCTTAAAATGAGTATAAAATGTAGATAAAAAAGTATATTTTTATCTGGGGACTGACCTGGTGCCTTAACATTACAACAAAATCCTTCTATAATCCGATCAATTCATAAGAATAAGTAATTATCCATATAACTAGATAATTATTCAAAAGCGTTCCATATTTTAAACGAATTTCAAAAATTACTTATGTACCAATGAACAGGGATTCTGTTATATTCTTATGACATCAGTTCACATACTCAAGTATATTGCATATAATACAAATACCCCTGCATACAATGAATTTTACCTCTTTGCCGTTTTCAATTTCCAAATCCACTCCATCCACATCGTACTCTTGTCCTGCTTTAGTTGATGAAGGATAATCACCAGATCCACATCCACTGCCCTTACTACGATATTTTCTAGGGAAGTCTTTATGACACTTCGGTCCAAAAATTCTGTCTATCAATGATCTTGCTGTGCGATATCTGTTTTAATAAACCGAGTTAAATTAGTGTTTGAAAGCTTTGATTTAGAGAATCTTTACATCTTTATAATCAAGAAATACCAAAACCTGCACGTGACATAGACTATTAATTGCACCAGAATCATAGCTAATGTTAAAATATGTTATGTACAATAAATGCAAATCTAAAGAACATTTCAAAACAGCTAAATTCTCACCCTGTTTTTACAGCATCGTAGGCTTTTCTTATTTTATTTACTGTACTGCTAACAAGATCAAATGTTTTTGAGAGATCTCCGCCAACATTTTTAACTGAACTAAAAGGTGATAACAATTCGTTGACCAGATCTTTCAATTCACCAACTACTTGTTTCTTGAGCTTACTCTACAAATAATACGAATTTTAGTGGCCTGAACCTTCGACTATATTGACGTAAAAATATGTTGAACCATTTATGATTTCACACATTTTCCATTTAACTTTGAATCTTTTAGATGGCGTCCATTCAGCCGCATTATTAAAGTGGATTAAGGCCGTGGTCACACATACCTACGTCAGAATTGTGTATACGTCAAACGAATGCGATTCTCGAATAGGGTTGGTCACCATTCTTACGTTTCCATACGTACATTCCGTTCGTATGTCAGAAGCTAATATAAAATCTGTATTGCTTTGTTTTAGATAACCAGGTACACAACAACCGCAAGACATTATTGATTTCATATTCATTACACAAATACCTTTCGGTAGATCACGTCCGCTGAAAATAATTTCCTTCACAAATATGATGCAAGCAGACAGTATATCCAAGAAGGTCATCTGGTTGGGGCTGTTTTGCACGCCCTTAAATTTTTATTTCATTTTGGCTGCCAGTCATGGTTTAAAGTACGAAGCCCTTTTTCACTGTAGCTGTACCTTTAAGGCCTGTTTGTTTATGGCTTTGTTTATCGATTCCCAGATAATCTCGATAACATCTAAGTCTTTATATGACTTTTTATATTAGTCATAGGGCACTGGTCTGTTACGTCAGATTTATCGCAGGTCAAAAATTGGAACAATTCTCATTTTTTTCGGACCGTATACGATTTTTTTCGACGTACGTCTATGTGTGACCACACTGATGCAGACAATGGGTATCACTTGATTACGTTACTTATAGAAAAACACGGACACTTGACGTACGTATATGTGACCACGGCCTATCAGAACACGTCTATCAGTTGCCAAAACCAATTACTCAGTATTTGCTACTTAATTTTTATATATATTATAGCTTACCATTGAAAATTTTCCATTGGTAAATTCTTCAACTGGATCTTTACCCTTTTGACATCCCTGTTGTATCCATGATTTAGATCCACTATTTAAAGTGTTCAGGACATCCGTAACAGCATCTTTAAGGATTGAAAACTTTTCGCTTAAATTCAACCATTCTGGTGGTTTTCCTGAAAAAAGCGTCTAGTAATAAACCGAGGCCCCGTGTGCCGTACACTTTAACGATCCCTCGACAGTTGGAAATCGAAAAAGAGCAGGCTAATACCACTATCCTGGCAAAATTTCCCTCACTGCATGCCGTGCATGGCGTGCATGGCGTTGCCCGTCTTCATTAGCCCACATGGTGCCGAAAAGTAGTACGCAAAACTCCATCCATTTCAATTCATTTTTTTCTGGTGGCTTTCCTGTTATCAAAACAGTATCACCTAAGTTCTATCATCATGAATCAGCGATGGGCAGCAGTAACGGCGGTAGTAGTTTGCACCCCAAATTGCATCTCTACTTAATTGCTGAAGAAGTTCAAAATTTCAAAATTCAGTGCCAGGAGACTAGCTCTGCCACTGGCGGAAGTAGGTAAAAACAAAATCAATCATCATTAAGCAAATTGCATCATCAGCATAAATCAGTACTTAGCCTCAACACTATGTAGAAATATTTTTCAGCAATCATTAACGCAAGTAAAGGCGCCCGCACACGGAGAGAAAATGGCGCAACGACAATTACGCTCGTAATTTTTAGTGTGGAAAATATCTATCGTGTTTGATATTTTTGACCACTCGTGGCCGATGGCACACCGTGTGCGGGTGACCGTGCGCGACTTTCTCAGACGACGAACACAGCGCGCATGCGTTATTGGTATTCAAAGATGACGGCGCCCAGTGAAGAAGCGACAGAAGCAATCCTTGAGGATAAATTTGTTGAATTATGGCAAAATTACCCCTGCCTTTATAATATCCGATCGCCCAAATTAAAGACAAGGAGAAGCGTGACTATCACTGTAGTAGTCCGCCATTTTGATCGATCATGTGATAGCCTGAAGTTAGATATAGTTGAGCGAAAGGCGTGTCCTGTACGGGGAGTAGTGTGGTGAGAAAGTAGCGCGCCATTGGCGTGCGCCAAATTCTCTCATTGTGTGGGAGCCTTAAGGAACAATAATATTTTCTTTGGCAGGTGAAATTAAGTAACCATACCTTTCTTAAATGACATAAGTTGTACAGTTTTGTTGACGGAAATTACTAAATTCTTTATTTCCATTCGAATTCTGAAATTGATTAAAATGATTTCATGGTTTTAGAAATTGTGGCGACAAACCTCAACAGAAGCCAAGAATTTATACGTTTTAATTAATTCTCGTAAATTAAAGCAATTTACAATGTACCTAATTTACAGGAAAAAAACACCCTAGAACATAACCACTCCACGCCCACCACCATATGAACATCAGAAATCGATGGCATATATTATACCATTGCTGATAAAGGTCATTCCTTTCAATAGGCAATTGCTTGAAAATGTATTGTTATTGGCTACTATAGTCTTTACATTTGTTTTATTGGTATCATACATAGTTATCAGTTGATACCCGACGATGTGTAACAGAATGAAAATCTGAAAGAATCTTATTTATAGCTATACTTACTTAATAACATTGCTACCAATTGTTGTGATGGCTTTTTTAGGGTCACCGAAGAAATCTTTAAACGCCCCAAAAATTGCTTCAATTGCTTCGTAGATCAGTTTCCATGCTCTCGGCAATAAAACAGTCACAGTTTCTAGCAAATTCTGTAAGCAAGTTTAATTTACGTCAAATTTCCATTGAACATATTTCTTATAAACGAAAATTTGAATCAAATGTAGCTTTTCTAAGAGAATTTGAACCCAAACATGATAATATTAGGCAATGATAGGTCTCTATAAACCTTGAGGACGAAGGCCGTTTTATTTTCTAGAAATAGCTGAATCCATTCTATCTTATCTTACAAACTTATTTTTTTATTAATATATTATTTCAATGGCGATTACAATTAGCGCTCAATTTTATGAAATGCAAATTTTAATTAGAAACGTTTTATATACGTTTACATCAAGGGAAGTAATTCTCTTTAATTTTATTTGACCACTGAGGTGATCTATAAAAATGATGTAATTCCAAATATAGTCGTCAGTTACGTTGTATGAAATCTGTTCGAGAGAAGAAAGGCACGATCTGCAATAAGTCTTCGGAGTACTGTAAATCGAGGAAACAATGATCAGTTCAATAACGATATATCCATATTTATCCTAAAGCAGCTCAACTTACATTTACAAACCCCATGACATCTTTCTTTATATCATTATAAGTTCCTACCACAGTGTTGACCAATTTACTAATAGATCTTATGAAAGGAGGTAAATCCTTCTCATCTATATCTCCCAATTTCTTCATAAGTTCAACAGCCTTTCTTCCCAGATTCATCACCTGTAGAATATGAGCTTGATACAGTAAACGTGTCCGAGGATATTCATTGACTACGTATAATGGATGTAAGCTAAAGAAGGGAGTTAAAAATAGACATTGAAAATCTGCAACATCCCAGTCGAGATCTACGCCTTCACAACAGAAGAGTATTGGTTGGATCTATTTTTGTTTATGACCATTCTCACCCGACGACCGTTTGATTGATTTTGTAGAAATTGGCTACTTATCAGAGAAAACTTTTTTCGATATTGTTAACGATATTGAGACGAAACTATATGTCAACTAAAGTGTACTAAGATAGACCCAATATGCCAATGACTCTGCTATAAAGAAATTTCCCGACCTCTTAGCCCTTGAGTTCGAGCCCCTTAACGTTTTGGATGCAGTCCAATAATTACCGAAGTGGGTACCATTGTAATAGATGCCATTCAGATGTCATTCAAATCAATAAAAAAGTTGTTGATTTTATTATTTCTTTAAAGCGATAATAGCCTTATAAGTTACATTGTATAAGATATAAATGTTTCAAATCAATGTTAACTGTTCTTACCTTCTGAGGTAATTGTTCTAAAGCCTTTATGAAATCTTGTATTATCCCTTGTACCGATATATCTCCACGAATAATTTTACGAAATAAATCAAGCCCAGATGTAAGAGCTCCAACGACGTTATTCTTTAAATTATCCCACATTTTTACCAAATCATCAAGACTGTCAACACCAAATTCCTGTTTCAACCATGAAAAACAAAATTCTCAATTATAAAACGGTTCTTGAAATATAAAACATTTATGTTGATGATGATTCCCCGAGGTGTCAAGTCGCATAATGCCCAGCTTGATCCTTACGGATGACAGGACGGAACTCCCCCATGACCCCCATGACTTCATTTCTTTTTGTATTCTGAAAAGCGTCTATAGAATTAGAATGAAGTTTGGGCAGCTTTACTTCAGTAGTTGTCCGACTTAAGTGAAGCTCAGTCAGGAGTTACATGTCCCGTCACATACATGTACTTCGAGCTTTTTTATATCACTATGACAGTAGCTTCGTATGTGATCTAACCACCAAATTTCTCCAATAGATATCCCCAAATCCTGTGAAATGACACTCTATATTACCTGTAGAATATTTAGATTATAACTAGCACCACCTTTAAAACAAACTCTTGCCACAAAGAATTCTATATTAGTACCAATTATACCAAGATGAACTCGAGCAAATGCTTCATCATGGACATCCACTAAAACATGACCACTTAATGGAGCTGGAATTAAAATCAAACATGTAAGATATTGTAAATGTCTGTAGTATCTGATGGCAGATCAAGTATCTGAAATTAAAAACAGTAAATAGTGTTGGGTTTACTGCATACCGGATAGCTAAAATGTATTTTCGTTCCAGAAAGAAATAGACAAAGATGTCGAACCCAATGGAGATTTGTGAAACCCAAAGAGGTTGTGAATTTGCTCTAATTTAGCCACCAAGAAACAGGGTTTCAAGACACGCATTGATCAGATTAAAGTACATTCATTAGAACGGAACTGTGCTAGATTGATATAAAGAAGAAAAAATATCAGGAAAAAACGGATTGTAATCTAAGACACGGACTTAATGATATAAGATGTCAGTACATACCTATTTTTAAATCCAGTAAATTCTTTATCAGGATTCCAAAAGAGGCCCCAAGTTTCTTATTTCCAAGCAATTTAGTATAATCCAAACTGGGTGAAGCGAGACGAAATTCCAAACCATCATCAAAAAATCCACGCTTGTTTCGTGGATGGAGATCAACGTCATTAGCATCTAGATCCCAAGGATTAAAATATATCGATGAACCATTATAGGAACTGAAAGAACGATGGGTTAACGCTACTAAAACCCCAAACTCAAACAATAACAACTGGACAAAAGGAACATATACAACTTTTAGGACCAGTCTGATTATAAATAGCAGCTAAGCCAAGAATCTTAATCGTCCTGGGGGGTGTGTGGTAGTGTTCACTCTTGGATACTCCCCCTTTCCTATTAAAAGTTCTTTTACATTTTCTGACTGAAGGTGTAGCTCTAGTACTAGCTGCTCTAAATAGAAATGTCAGGTATCTTACCTATTTTGGGCTACAGGTGGTGTGTATGGAGTGAGGAATTTAGCTTTAGGATGAGACTGGTATTGTATCATTGCCTCGTATCGAACTGTATCATGTTCGTCATATCTAGCGGTCATCAAAATCAACTTAGCTGCCTGTTAATAAATAAAAACCATATATTTTCACATAAAATCTTCCAGACACAAACTGAGATCTGGTGTTATAAAAATGAGTATTTGAACTAGAGCTATCTGAAATTCACGATTTTTAATGCTTCTGAGGTCACCTGGTGACATAAACTGCATGATATTGAACCATCTCTGAATGCAAACAACCTTTAACCTATAACTTACATGCTCATGATGATAACCTCTTAGAGCTGTGATACCAGCACGTTTTACCCATTGACAGTTGGTAGAGTTGATATGAGATACGATATATTCATAAGATTGATCTAATCTAGCATTACCAAGAGCTCCCAGTAAATTTACTTTCAATGTATCCTCTTCTTCAACTTCCTTTTCAGTCATTACTGATCTTTTCTTACGAAATAAGTACGGATCTAAAATATACATTACATATGAGTGGCGTAATAAGCATTCCTTATTATACCCATACAAAATCCTTCATTTCCCACAGTTTGTGTTGCCTAACGTTCGTCAAAGGATTGGAATGCTATCGAGCTCTATATGCTTTTGCAGTCACCGTAAAGTATTTTGTTCATTCCATTTATATAATATGAATCAATCTAAATGATTATAAAATGGTATCCAATGATTTCTATCCAACCTACCATGATATCCAATCATTTTCTCTATTTTAGAAATTGCATCAGCTGCTTCCAGTGATCGACCAGATTTATGAAGCTTTCGAGAAACCGAACCAATCGTCAGTAGAATTCTATGGTAGACTTCACCTTTATGGAGAACAGGTTCCGATTTGTGTTTTTCAAATCCCATTTCAAATAATCTGGTCAAAAGTCTCTGTAATATTATAAAATATAATACAGAGATCCTACATTTGGTGGTAATTTTCCTTTCAGATTAAGATAAGAAGTAATATGTGTCCACAAAAAAAGACAAAGACCGCCGTCTTATTTCAAATCTGAAGATAAATATGGTGGCAGATATTCTGCGACCTTCGTGTAATGGTACACTTGGGCTATTCGTTAGTGTTACTCAGTCAAATTGGATAAAGATGCGGAAGATTTTGTTTGAAAATGTTCTGAGGTTGGAATTCAGAAAGGTCCATAAAGGAGTATCTGCAAATCATGTTATTGGAACGACACAAATAACTTCCATACCTTATTTGGAGCAGTATCCATGGAAATGATTGACACCATCAGCCGCATTATCATCTTAACGTTTGGTTTGTCAGACTGTAAAATTTTCTCCGTAACGATATCTTGAGCACGATCTGATTTGGTTGCCATCATTGCATCAACAATATGAGATTGGTCTTTCTCATTCCGAATTGACCTTCAAGAACAAAATATCAAATTCATTACTTTTTACCCCCGCCGGGTTACATGGATCTTGATGTCTATGTTTAATCTTGAAAGTGACAATGTAAGTTTAGTGTCACGGAGTACATTTTATGTATGAAAAACTACAAGAACGTGTCCCCAACGCAGACTCTCAGAGTAAACGAACTTGTCCAAAACTTCCGAGTAATCAGTAACAGCGTGGCATGAGGTTGTAATCATCTCATTCTCTCTGTTCATCAATGTAATGAATTTATCTTGAAGTCCCACAGTCTTGTGTAATACTTAGTACTAAGTTTCCTATATTCTGCCGATTTTATCATGGTGTTTGCATCTTAACTTGAGAGTGGGTAAAGTACCACCTTTGAAAGAAACCACAAAAAATACTTCTGAAACAACATTAAACAATTTCTGCTATTTTGGAGAATATGTTGTAGCTTTTATGGATTTGGACTAAAGGCTTTGATTTTTATTGTCAGTTTACCGGTGACATGAAAGTCGGGAAGTGACTGGGAATAAGAGATAATCAATATGTTTTGTACCAGTACCAGATCAATTATCTTACTTACAGTGTATCTAAAGAAAGATAATACTCTGTGATGTTTTTAAACCAGATATCATCTAATAATTCTAAACAGATCATTAAACAATGGAATCCACCAGTCTTCACTTGATTAGCTGAAATTGAACAAAACTCTGAATTAATATGGGAAGGGAAATGATTCTGCTGGACCTTCTACAATGAATTGAACGCAAGAAGCAAATCTTCTAAAAAATTGTCATTTACACAGTTTACACATGTTTAAAAGTATATCTTACGTGTGTTATCTGGTACATTTCTCATAATAGTTAGATTACCACGAATTTGTTCCAATATTTTCTCAGGTTCGTTACTTCTGGTAGGTTTTCTTTTGATCTGTAGGCAAAAATGTAAGACTTCGTTACTTTGGATATAAAGTACAACAATTGGTTAAATTAAATAGACACAATAACTTCTTGCTGGACAACTTTAGTGGTGTACCAGGACATAGAGCTTTGCGTCTTACTGCTCCACGCTACTTTCACTTTTGTTCTTCTTTGTAACAGTGATTAGCTTGTTCTTCTATATAACATTGATGGTAACATGTCGAGAAGATAACTGAGAAAAACTACAAGAAGGTTTTTAATGACATTAAAAGTCGCACCTTTTTAATGTGTATAGAATCTTTAACAAGAGTTTTAGTCGTTCGTTTTGGTATCAAATTCAGTTTATGCTGTGACACAAATTCCAGTTTACCCTTTCCTAAAGCTGTCATCTCAGGATACTCTAGAAAATTGAAACAAAATATGATATTTTAATTTAGATTAGAATTAATTGACTGGTCGTTGAGCAAATGGATCAAACGATGCGAGTTGCTATATAGCATACCCTACCCTATTGGCTCCGTTGTGTGCCTTGAAGTTCCCCGATTTGCTAAATTAAGTCCCCCGCCTTCACATTTTCTAGTTTATGTAATCTTGGTGAAGATCAAGTCATCTTCTCGATCTGTATAATCTTACCCATGTCAGAGAATTTATTGACTGGATTGACTGGTCTGTGACCATCAAATGGATCGTAACCTGCTGGTGTGTGTCTCATCATAGATATTCTCTCGTCAACAAGTACTGTATGAATTGTTCCAAGATTTGAATTGTAGTACAATGTCTGAAAAATACCAAACATTACTTGAAAGTTGTCATTATAAAAGAAAATCGAAATTTAAGTCTTGTTAGATTATTAACAATACCTAACTATCAAGGATGAATACCCCATAGGCAAATTACATTCGGAACATAGAGTTCTGTTGAGGCTCTGACAGTCTTGTATTTGTAAAGAAATAGAAAAATCAAATGCTTTTTCCATTCATTTTACTAGTTCAAAGAGCCTATTTTTAGCTGAGTATAGCACTTTCAGGATTTAAATTCAAGTTCCGCACAGTTCTATCTTTTAGTAATTATGGGAGAATGTCAGTTTTGTCCAGCCAATGCAGTATTATATGTCGCTAAATTGTAGTAGAACTAAACGTCGGATGTAAATTTTGGAAAAGTAGTAACTGAAATTAAGCTTTTACAATATCCAATATTGTCAATATTTAGTATAATACATGTGCCAGATGACTCACCTTGGTGTAGTTAGATTTCGCATGAACCAAAGGATGTTGGCCTCTAGTCTTGGTGAATTTCTTTCCTTCTGAATGAGACTCTACTCTATAGGATGCTTTATGCGGACCTTAAATATATTATCGAGAATGTTATTAAAATTCTTAAGGTTGTCAGGAATCTTTCTTTCAAAAGTGCAGGTCCACTTGGATTAAAGTGATTCCGTTGTCTGGATCGGGTTATCTGATAATCAGAGGCTTTTATGACTGGTTCTTACCTTCATGGCCCAGTTCTTCAACATCGTACTTCCAACCTCCTGGTGTATTTCTCGTGGAAATCTTAAATATAATACAAAATGGCTATATGGACTGTCCAACAAATAAAAAAAAGGGTAAAATTCATTCTGACGCGTTTCATGCTGATTAATAACATAACTGATCCTTTGATACTTGGGACGCAAATACCGTTGACGAATACTATACACGGTTTCATTTTTGGTGATATAATGAAAACTGCTTACTTCATCTTGATCGTGTAGCTTTCCTGCAAACATGGCCGCCATTCCTTTCTTGATGGCAAGGATTTCATCATCTTCACGCTGATCGTAAAACACTGAGCGGATTTCTCCATGTCGGCTTATAAGAAATGAAAACCTGAAAGGAAAACACTATTTCAGTCAATACTGGCCGAAATGACATTTACACTGTTAAAGATATTTATTCCAAATCGTCTATCAAATTTAGACACACTGACAATTAATGTTTCCTAAGAATATGGTAGATTTTTTATTATAAGAACAGTCATTTGGTTGGATCTATTTTAAATATACAATATCATGCCCAATGAATATCCGAAGCTAAGTATGGTTCTTACACAGAAATAACACATTTCCATGCAAGGACCATGCGTACTTTCGTATTGGTCAATTAATATGAACTGATAAAGGTTGTATATGTCAATAAATAGATTTTCATATTTCTCGTGAATGCCGAACAAATAAAATGTAGATTACCATTTGTTGAAGTCTACACCATGTCCAACCGTATCTGGAATAAAAAAAAGGTGTTTGCCAGCTTCATTAAGTCGGGTCCTATGACTAAATCCTGTCTCGCAATGTCCAATAATATTATAATCTAGATCAATATTGTAAAGTGTATGTAGTTTCCATTTTTTTCAATAAATGCAGTAATACTTGTTTCAAGACCTTTATTTGGTTATTATAACCTTTTTAGAAATAATTTGATATTCAAGAAAATGATATAGTTATTTCAAAATACCAAGTATCGTGGTGGATATTTCCACTTTAATTCGATATAGTCATCTAGATAGTTGCTTTCACATCTGATAGAGCTAGATCATATCATATTCTAAGAGCAATAGTGTACTTGGAGGGTCTCCTCGGAAAAATGATATTTTAGATGTCAGTAAATTTGACCTTTGCGCTCCTGAGCGTTGTTGCTGAAGAATGAATGCATTATGCAATAGAACTTAGTGTTCGTTTATAATCACTTTATACCATCCTTTACCATCAACATAGTCGACTCGTTCTTCCATTGAGCGTTCATTCCAAGCCTTTTATCAAAAGGATGCTCAAGATTATAGGCAACCAACGATTAATCTTTATTTACATATAGCGCGCCTCTGTTGGCCGCCATTTGAAAAAGAAGAGGAAGTTATTTGAAATATCCAAGCGTGAAATTTTTTTAAATGGTAAAATCCGGCAGGAGTTTAGTTGAAAGACATTTAATATGAATAACTTACGAGGGGTAGATACTTGAGCAAAACTAAAAGTCCGAACTCGTACCAGTATTTCTTGTTCATCGTTCCGTTCTTCAACATTAATATAGCCAACCTACAACAGATTTGTTTTTAGTTTTAAATTGTAGTCAGGATAGATTCAATACTCCATTTCTCGTTTAATCAAAATAAGGCTACAAGTTCGTTTCTTTTTTGTTTTCTGATATTTTCTGATAAAAGAACTAACTATTGCTCTACTTTGGGGGGAAAAGGAAAGGAAATGACGAAAATACATCAAGATGTAAGATAATTCGCCAGATAAGCAAAGTTACTCCCCACCCCCAATATTATCTTTTCGGGCACCGGCCGAAAAAATATTGGGTAACAACCAGAGAACAAAGAAAAATACAGATATATTTCGTCGGAAAATTTTGGGCAAACCAGCCTTTCCCTTAACAGATCTTCGACTCGTACGCCTCCTTTCCTATTTTGCTATTGAAATATCATATCCGGTATCGCTGTATTGTAACCAGAGTAATCCAAATCACGTTAGCAATGACCCTATTTGACTATTTCAAATGACATATGAATGTACACTGCTATATACTATGAATGGTTTATTATTATTTTTAATCAATTACTAATGAAGTTTTTATTAAGCTTTGTTTGCACCTACCCACACCCACAGCCTATTCTGATTGTACTACCAAAATCTCCTGTGAACGTGACAATCGGGACATGGTAACTATGGCCGTCATTACCACCACGGTGATATGTTGGTTGCACAGCGCTTTAGAAACTATCATCACAATTACAAAATAGCTGATTGTGCAACTTTTTCAGCTTGAAATACATTCCAATCTGTACATGAGTTGGAACAAACTCACATGTTTTTTTAATACGAATTATGCTAGTTATAACATTTAAGAAGTTGTTTGTAATATATAAATTTATTGCTCATGTATTGTGTCATGTCATAAATATTTCCTTACACAACAACTACAATTGTTCAGACTGGATTAAACCAAACAATCTAGAAAAAATACAATCAAAATACATTTTGTCAGAACAACACTGAACCAATTAAGACATCATAATTTCAATCTGATATTTTGTTAATCGGAACCAGGCCCATAGTCAGACTTGATTGTTCGGAGGGGAAAATAATATTTTTGGAGGAGAAGTAGTGTATGGAATTGATCGGTTTTCCGAATTTTTCAGAGGGGGGGGGGGGGCAATTTGCAAACCCTCAGCTTTACCCGAAACAAGCGCAGGTACCAGATACTGTATCGACAAGTATTGGAATTGTCGAGTCGCGTTGCATTTAGAAATATACTGCTTTCAACAGTAAAATTTAGAATCTTCTTAAATTGACGCACATTGAAACAAATATGAATGGACATGTATGGATTGAAAACCAGATTACAGGTTAACTTAACGAGCGGTTAATGGCGAGAAAATTTCGTGGTTACTTCCATTTAAACTTACCGATAAGGAGATAAAAAAACATAATATTTATCCCCAAAAAAATCTTTGATCAATGTTTATATACTTGATAAAAGCCAATAAATTGCAGTATCCAAGGTCTTGTCAATATAAACAAGCATACCAAATTTCGTCGTTCACAAGCCAATTTTGACGTGTTTCGGCCATCGTATAACAAATACGGGTTTTATGGTCTTAGGAAGTATGACGGATGGGTGTATGGTTTGGACACGACGTGTTTCGGCTAGATGTTCAGGGGAGGGGATAGGTTGCTTCCGAAGAAGCTTATGATTGGTTTTGACAACTCTGCCTCCATTTCGGAGAGCTAATAATTTGATATATGTATGCTTTAACACAAATACGCATTGGTTTAGGAAACTAAGTGATTTTTATATTTATAATTATGATTTTGCGAACAGAATATATCTCGGCCAGAAAATAAAAATACTAAGGACTCTTACTTTACGATTCCACAAAATCTCAGCAATGGCTCAGATGAAAAATAATCTTTTCTTACCTTTGCTTTTAAAAGAAAGTCGCCAAGATTTTTAACAGTTGAAGTCGATTCAATTTTATATTCATATTCAAATCCTGGTTTAAAATTGACGTAACCATAACCTGGTGCTGAAAATAGGAAAATTAACAGCAAAATTCTCCAGTCCCCCGACGCTCGATAAAGCGTCATTTTGCAACTGTTGAAGTTACTAAGTTAGGGAATCTATATATATATATATTAAAGCATAATACCAACACATAATATCTATTGAAATAATAAACTACTTCCTCGTTCTTTTAAAAGTTATTGGTTTATGACTATTATATATTTTGATTTTGTTTGCATATCACGATTGTTGATTCTTGTCAGTGATTGGTGACATTTCTACAATAGCGGTGATGTTGTTGGCATTTTTCTAGTTTAGTAGAAATACTTCCTCAGTGGCGTTTCTAGGCACATGAAAACTAGAAAACTCATGAAAATGGAGCATCACAATGAGTAATGACATACTTCTGGGGGTGTCGCTCGCAAGGCATAATTCGAATATTATCCTGGATGCGCCCGACCTCTGTGAAACTTAACTAGAAATAAATTCTGACCCTAACTGTGGCTATTTTGACACCAGAAGTATAATGTTTGATTCAATTGAATGATTAAAGTGTCCTGCTTCTATTTCAGTTAAAACAGAAATGGTTTTATTTTTAAACTTCCGAGAAAATCGACTTCGAAGTATCACACACAGACAATACTTTCTCACTAGAGGTTAAGCAATGTTAAATCCCTATTTCAAGAGGCAGGCAAGGTGTGCATAATAGGAACTTTAAATTTACAACATAACAACTCTAGTTTGTTGCAAATTTTCAATCAATAGGTTTTTTTCATGAGAGCGTGTAATAATATTTATAATTATGTTGCTGCCTGTGAAATGTCATAGCTTAAGCTTTATTGGTTTGCACTAAAACTATGTGACGTTATCAATCGCGACGACCCTTAAGTGATAAAACATATTTTGCTATTATTGACATCATCAAACACTTAGTTTAAGTGTCCCCGATACATATAATTTTTTTTTTCAGAAAACCTCTTAACAATCCCTTTAAATATATTTCATACCTAAACTAAACCTATGCCATCTTCTGGATGTACCAAAAGTAGCATACTTTCGTCAAAGGGGCATAATCTGATCATCGTCAGAAATGCCGGAATGGACTCAGATACAAGAAACCCAAAATGAGAAAATTTTAATGTTTTTATTTGATTGGTCATCTGATTCGATGTTTTCAGCGGTAAGTGTATATCATAGCCTATCATAGTATTTTTTATTCACAGTAAACAAACTATATGTCTACACCTTTAAAGAAGGCCTACCATAAGGACATCGTAATTCATATTGCGAGTCACAACAACCCGTTTTGCAATCCAATATTTCTTACGATTGGCCACAATTAAATTTATTACTAGTTGTATACAAACTTCAAAGGTGTGAGCATTGACTTCATGACCCGTTACTTAATCTTTTCAACTCTTTGTAATTAATAGTCATTTTTTTAAATATAATATAATATTTTATATATGTAATAAAGCTGTTAACGTGCACATTATAAATTTTTCCGCTAAGTTAATTAAAACTCACAAGTTTCCCCATCAATATCAAAATGACCTATTTTCAAATTAAACCCTTTTATATTACCTTTTTAAGTCTTTATATGTATAGGTTAATGGCCGAAAGCAGTCCGCGTGTTACGTCATTATTGAACGCATCGGACTGCTTGAGGACCATTAACATACTTAAAATAACATAAGTACAATAACATCTACTCAAGCACGTGCAATATTACAGGTCACAGGAGATCAACTCACGTGCCATTACATACACATATAGAAACTTTTTCAAGATGTTGGGATTGATCAAAAATATACTTGTTCCAGGTAAATAACATTCATATTTTATCGCTTCGTCATTTCTTTCAATGTTCAATGATTAGGGTTGGCAAAAACGATAAACGATATCGATGATTATTTACATGCAAGCACATTTAGGGTATTATTATTTTGTTAGGTATCGTGTTACATACCATCTAACCCGAGATGGCCTGCCCTAAATATGTTTGAAAAAGACATCTTCGATCGTTATGCCACATCAGTGCATATCATCTTATATATTATGACTACTTTCTGACGACAGTAAAATTGAATTTATTTTCTCACATTTCACAAATATCCACAATATTATACATTTTCAATTGCATGTTATTTGTCTTCAAATGTCTTTGGGTTCATAGAAATGTAATGTTTGGAAATTTCATATTGAAATAAACACGTTCATTAATTTTCGGTGAAACTGACTTAGATTTCGAAACTGAAAATTTCCTTCTGTAAAGTCATAATGTCAACTATAAAAGTTTTTTTTTAATTTTTTCGATATTTTTTAAGAGAATTGGAATATCAGCCTCAAAATATTACTTAGTCTTAGAATGTCTTTGTGTTGATAAAAATGTGCTCTAATGTAAGTTTACATTGAAAAGAAACTCATTTCCGTCCTAGAAATTTCAACCCCCAGAAGTCACAAATTTTGACTGAAAATGGGCCACAATAAAAGCAAATTGTGATGACAATAATGTGTGCTTTTGTTAATATTTTTTATCAAAGCAAAGACAATTCAAGATTAACAGTTCTATTCTGATGCTCCTAAAAATAATAGAAAAAATTCAATAAACTGTTTACTTTACTCAGACAATAATTTATTGTAAAATCACCCGAAGTGAGTATTTATCAATCATCTTATGACGTCAAAGCAGTCCAAAATTTGCCAACATATTTAAAAAATAATGTACTCTTGGCAAATGCCTATACCAATAAGTTGGATATTGATCCCCAAAGATCAACAGATGACGTTACATCTGTATTTTAATCTGGTATATTTCAATAATATTTTTCCTCAAAATTTGTTGCATAATATTTTATATATTTATTCACAGCTGTAAAATTGCACATTATGAATCTGTTCGAATTTTATCGCTAAGCCAATTTTGAGCTTAGAACTCAAACCATATATTATAAACATTAAAATCACCCATTTTCAATAATGCATATTTCCAAAAGTATAGGGTCGAAAATTTTTGTTAAGTCATTGTTTGAAAGCTTATGACAAGCACATTAAAATAACATCAAAGTAAATGTTGAAAAGACCCAAGTTCATACACTATAGTTCTGAAGGTTCGAGAAATATGCAAAGTATAAAAGTATAAAAGAGATGCTGAAGTAGAAAGATGGAGGTTGTTGAAGCTCATAATCAAAGGTTATCACTAATTGAAATATGGTCTCTCGAAATTCAAAAACAAATTATAGATCAATCGCATTTAAAATATTATCTGCAAAATTTTTGACGTTTTTGATATTTTTCAACCGTTAGGAATTTGCGTAACTGACAAAGGTACAAAATGAATGTATTAATGATACAATCAATACGTTTTGCAAACTATAGTCTGAAAACTCATATATCTTTTCAAATTGGCATTTATGTTGCTATAGTTTATACACCCATCAAAAAGCACGGGAACTTTGGCTTTAGAAAATTCACGTCAGGATGTTTTTAGTTAAAACTTACAAATAAGTTAAGTGACACATTTCTTTAGTTATTGGTGTATAGTTTTCATGAATTTGAGCCAAAAGTTTTCTCGATCAACGAAAAATGAAGGTGCCACTTCAATTGGATTTTGTATGATCAATTGTGCAAGTTTGATATTTTCAAACCAAATTAATACTGTGAGTTTGACATTCAATTACGTTTTCTTCAAAACGTTGTTCAAGTAGAACTGTACACATCATCATGTTTATCTTCTCACATTACTTTTATTATGTCATTTTCTAAAAATAAAACTTGGAAATAACATAATGTTATCGACTAGGTTATAACATAACTTGGATATTGGCTAAGGTAAATTATTTTGTTATTTTTTAACACTATTTCATAGTTGAAAATCCAAGAAAACTGTCACATTTGACTGACGAACATTACCACCAAATCTGCACCTTTACAGTTTCCGAAACACACACCCTGGTATCGTTGCAGCAAGAAACTGCAATTATCTTGTACGGGTTTCATCATCTTAAAAATGTCAAGCTATTAAAATCTTCATCTTATACATTATAGCCACTATTCTTGTATCACTGAAGTTTGTAAATGCAACGATAGATTGGATTGTAAATGCGTTTAATCAGAGCTCTCTAAAAATGATTACAGTTTTTCTGTTGAAGGCCTTAGTTGACTTTAAATGGGCGTATATATTACATTACATACTATAAATTTGATATTGCATGGCAACCATTCCCTCGTAGATACTATTCAGAATTACAAAATATATTCCCCTCTTTTTTTATAAAAAAAAATAGTAACAGATTATTCTAAAAACAAAAATATACTTGATAATTAATCGAATGTTCTTATTTTCATATCTGTCTATATTTTGCAGGTAGTCAGTAATCGTTTTTCTATGACATTTCAGGAAAAATATTGCTCTTTCATTATCATTATAATTATGATTTTGTTTATCCACGGCGAGCTTCTATCAATATTTTGTAAAAAGAAAGCGGCGTCCTGTTTTATTATCATCATTAGGGTCAATTAGTAAATGCATTATCAATTTAGGTCCAAGTATAGTTATATACATGATAAACATATATGATTTTCTTCTTTGATTTTAATTCATTTTATATTAACATGAAAACATTTTTAAACATAACTTTAACCCAGTGCCTTCTGGTGAATAGTGACCAGTTGTTTGTCAATAGTAATTGGTTTCTTTTCAACCATTCTAATCCCTAAAATTATACAACATTGATTTGTCCAGTAGCTCAAAATAGTCCTATCTGATGAGGCACATCCTACCTATTTGAGTTTTTATTGTGTGTGGTTGGGGATCAACTTGGCCCATACGCAGTTGGGAAAATTAAAATATTGTGATTAAATTTCTATGACCAATTATATAACTTTGACCAACTTCTTAAGTATAAATTTTGGCTGAAGGTACATAATACCCATTTGAAGTTCCTACCCTGCAAACACTGCCTACTTTTATGCAAAAATGCAAAGTGCAATGTGTCTAATGTAAAGTGTAAAATGCAAAGTGTAAATGTTATCTGCATTCGTGTGGCATTTCATTGTACTTTGCTGCATTCACAAATTTGTAATGACGACATTGGTATTTCAAAGCTGCAACACAATCTACAATTTTGGCAACGTTATACCTCCATAATGTATGTGATATTTAAGGTGGGAAGTGGTACATGCAAAGTGTATAATGCAAAGTGTATAATGCAAAATGCAAAGTGTATAATGCAAAGTGTATAATGTAAAGTGTATAATGCAAAAGTGTATAATGTAAAGTGTATAATGTAAAGTGTATAATGCAAAGTGTATAATGCAAAATGCAAAGTGTATAATGCAAAGTGTATAATGCAAAGTGTATAATGCAAAGTGTATAATGTAAAGTGTTAAATGTTATCTGCAATTGTGGGGCATTTAATTGTATTTTGGAGAATACTTATACATTTTGCATTTTTACATATCGACAATTGTACTTTGCAACATTGACAAATGCATTTGGTAATGAAGATATTGGTATTTTAAAGCTGCAACACAATGTATGTGTTGTTTAAGGTGGATATTACTGTTATACATTATGATGTAATACATTAATAAAATATTTTTAATATTGAAATAGTGCTCAATACATTAATTGTAGAGAAATATAGAAATATTAAATATAAGGTCTAAGGTAGGCTAGTTGTTTAGGGTAATATTTTGATTTCTCTTTGCCAACCCTACCACCATCCAACCCTTTAAGGATGAAAATGGACTATATGGTGACATTTTAATTCAACTTAATCAAATATTTGTATATATGATGTCCGCTTTGGTAAAATTATATATGCTAACTATATCGTAGATTGTTGAGAGGTCTCATTGGTCTTCTGGCTTTTGCTGTGTTTTCTTCTGTTGATTGATACAACATTTCTGTATAGATTATCTGGGTTTTTGTTTCTGTGGTTATGTTCTTTATCAAATATTTCTGCTAAACACTGCTTATAAAGCACAGCCGAATAACCACATAGGGGAGACCACTCTTATTAAGCTGTGTGTAAACATATAGAAATATGTGGACTCACTCCACTAATTCATTTGCCATCTCTTCCCATGTTAAAACACGAAATTCAACCTTCTATAACTTTTTCCAGAAATCTCGTTGAAAGCTTTCCAATATGTCGAATGAAAGCCTGACCAATTCTCAATGTCTCCTAAAAAATTCATTATATGATGACCATGAAAATTTTGAGCTACTAAAATTGAAAGTAGACTACTACCGGTTATACTCATCCGCTAGAGTCTGGCACTTCACAAAACGACTATTTTTAGAATTAGCCTTCCGCCTTTAAGTCTCTCATCATCTCACCAAATCTGAAAGATAATGCAATTTCAGACATCAAATTCCAAATCTAGACCAAATTTTACCCAAAAATAGGCAGGCAAAAACCCCAAAAGGGAGAGAGAAAGAAGATTTCTAAAAATAGCCTGGACTACATTCCTATACAATCATTTGCATAAAATGGATTGTATAAAATGTTTTAGTGGAGTGAGTCCAAATAAAGATATTTTTATAAGTTACGTCCCTTGAACTTCACTTAAAATTCATCAGTCAATCACAATTTTTTGTTTTTATGTATTTGATTGTACATTCTTATTGTGTATGTTGAGCGGTCATGCAGGCGGGGTATGCTTAGGCCTACTCTTCTAGACACCTGATGCCAATTTTCATTATGAATACTCACTTATGATTGTTATACTATACTTCCTCATGAAGTAA
>NW_008708726.1:17908-19663 GCF_000327385.1 Lottia gigantea | reverse complement strand
TTTAGGGCGCGAGTGATATTTTTGTACGAGTCCATGTAGACTGAAAATTTGATCTACAGTGGAGTATCCAGCCCTATACCCTGCTTGGGCCTCTTCATATTGATATGTGTACTCATAGCATTCTTTCAATCTATTATTTAAGACATCAGTGTAAATTTTACCAAGATTATCAAGTAAAATAATTGTCCTATTTTTATCCTTTCTTAAAAATAGGTGTTATCAGACCTTTGCACCACGATTCCGGAAAATGACCACTGTCAAAAACAGCATTAAACAAGAGCGTTATGGCTGGCACAATAATTCCAGTAGTTGCCTTAAGGAAGTCGATGCCAATGTCGTCCGGCCCAGGGGCAGTACCACCTTTGGCGTTATTAATGCAAACAGAGACTTCTGGGATATTCGACTATTCAGATACTCCAGTCCTGCTTCTATACAAAGCCCTTCATTTCCCTCATTGTGATCTGTGTCTGCATTGAATAAACTACTGAAATAATGTGCCCATTCACTTTTTTAACTTTTAACATTTCTTAGAGTTTTCCAAAAGCTAGTGGCATCATTAAGATTACTCAAAAGTTTGTCGTACAGGTCTTTTTGATACCATTGTTTCTTGCTAAGACATAGTTTTTTTAAATGCTTTGGTAGCCTCATTGTAGTTTGCAACATGACTATCAGATTTGAGTTATGAGATTATCAAGTGCAAAGTATTTATCTTTTTTAGCAGTTTGGTATTGGTCGTCAAACCAGGATGGTTGTCTCCCCTGTTCCTTTTGTAACAATGGTCTGTGTTTTAACAACATTTCATTTGCCTGTGATCTGATAAAGGTTTGAAAACGGACCAAAGCCAGCTCAATGTTGCAATTAGGCATTAGACTATTTTGGAAATCATTGTAAAATTTTCAAAAATATTTGCCACATTAAGTCTGAATTGGTCCGCTTTATTCACATACCAAAGCAATTTGGTATATGGTGTGCATATGTTTTCTGCTTCCACATTTGCAAGTGGGTTAAGTCAAGGGGTAAGTGGTCTGACTCTGCTCTTGGCTCAACCTTGAAATACTTGATATTGTCAAAAATATCTGTTGATGCAAGAACATAGTCAACCACTGAGGCCCCATTATATTTTATACAGGTAAGATTCCTTTGAGAATCATCATGGATTCTGCCATTTACAATGTGGATTCCGAAAGCATCGCAAACAGATAAAAGTTCGAATCTATATTCATTGACTTGTGAATCCGGAGAGTTTCTGTGTCGATTGAATGTATCAACTTCATAGTTTGCGTTTTCTAACACTGGTAGGTATTTAGTAGAATCACGCTGTATAAAGTCTTGCAATTTTCCAGTAGGTGCATTAAAGTCACCTCCAACTAAAAGTGGGTGATTTGGAAACTTAGAATTAATCAACAGTAATTTTTGGTCAAAATCGTCAATTCCACTTCTATCTTCATGAATTGCTGAGGTGGTAGGGGCAATGAACACACAACCAAATATGATATCATTTTCACAACCAAAAAATTCTTTATCAAATTTTTAAAAAATAGTTTCACTAACTTCATGAAAAATTCTTTCTATTCTTGGGAGTAGTCCAGTTTTTACTAAAATAATGACGCCACCTCTTCTTTTTCCATTTCCCCAGATACAGTTAAAATGAGTATGGAAAGGAAATTTATCACTGATGTCTATCTCTCCACACCAAGTCTCCACCAAACCTACAATATCAAATCCTTTAAGGTAATTAGTATATTCACCAAACTC
>NW_008708726.1:15047-16156 GCF_000327385.1 Lottia gigantea | reverse complement strand
AGAAGTGTGTAGCCTTTAATATAGTCGTTGTAAGACAAATGCAAATCTTCCTTAGTATTTAATATTCCCAATCTTTTCAAATCAAATCTAAATAGGGAGCCGTGGCTTGTTGATGTGTAAAATGGGTGAAATATTCACCTACCACATCACCATTTTGGTTGCTGTCTTTCCAATTGGATGCGAACGTCGAACCCGTTCACTAAAAAACGATCTTGTAAACACAAATTCACGTGCAGCCGGGATTGAATTTCAAACACTGAACTTTCACCCATTCTTTTTCTTCTGGCTCCCAACGCTTGGTTTACGACGGGTACGACAGCATCATCGGCACCGGTTTCAACGGCTTGTTGGTCGGTCGTGTCTTTCTCCCACATCACTTGCTGATTTATGAAGTGCTGGAAACAAGCTGTAAAAGATAACCTCCCCCAAGTTGGAAAGGAAGTGCTGAATGTCGACCGTGGCAAAGAAACCGTCAAGGGTGGATTAAAAAACATTCTACAAAAGGCCGTCAAACCTGCTTTGAAATCCAGTAGTAAGCGAGTGATTATAGGAACCAGACGGTGATTGGCTGAGACGTATCACGTGACTAAATGTGACGTAGTAGTTTTGGCGACCTTCTTAGAATAGCCTGCGACGAACTCGGTGAAGCCTTTCACGGATTCTGGCTAACAGCTCTGGATCGATTCTCCTCCGTCGCGGTGTCTCGTTCATCGCCGACTCTTCTAAAAGGTAGGTGTCCTCTGGTGTCATGATGACAGTTTTACCATTACGGGTAAATACTTTAATAGGCCTGTCATCCACTTCCAAGATTTGGACAACAATGATAGGTTCGGTTGCCATGTTACAAATGACTGGCCAAAGACAAGTGACTGCGCTTTTTACAGGCGGGAAACTGGAAAAAAGGGCTTTGGATTGGATAAAAAAGATCACGTGGTATTTATTTTTTAAACTTTAATTAATTCAACTTAAATCCATTAACTCTAACATATTGTCCTTCATAAATCCTAAACATGTTTCGCCATCTTCAAAAGACAGACAAGGAAAATGGTGATGGGCCCAAGCATGGACTAAACGATCGTTTTCGGTCAGATCAGATTGGAACACCGATA
>NW_008708726.1:12909-13478 GCF_000327385.1 Lottia gigantea | reverse complement strand
TACATTTAGAAATTAGGAGTAGTAAAAGTAGTAAGCGAGTGATTATAGGTACCAGACGCTGATTGGCTGAGACGTATCACGTAACTAAATGTGACGCCTTTGACGGATTCTGGCTAACAGCTCTGGATCGAATCTCCTCCGTCGCGGTGTCTCGTTCATCGCCGACTCTTCTAAAAGGTAGGTGTCCTCTGGTGTAATGATGACAGTTTTGCCATTGCGGGTAAATACTTTAATAGGCCTGTCATCCACTTCCAAGATTTGGACAACAATGATAGGTTCGGTTGCCATGTTGCAAATGACTGGCCAAAGACAAGTGACTGCGCTTTTTATAGGCGGGAAACTGGAAAAAGGGCTTTGGATTGGATAAAAAAGATCTCGTGGTATTTATTTTTTAAACTTTAATTAATTCAACTTAAATCCATTAACTCTAACATATTGTCATTCATAAATCCTAAACATGTTTCGCCATCTTCAAAAGACAAACAAGGAAAATGGTGATGGGCCCAAGCATGGACTAAACGATCGTTTTCGGTCAGATTAGATTGGAACACCGATAAAGCATGGGGTGA
>NW_008708726.1:6972-8982 GCF_000327385.1 Lottia gigantea | reverse complement strand
GTCTTTGGAATCGAAAATACTCCACAAAATCCACTCGATTTGCTATTATTTGCCGAATACGATAATGTCTTGGAAATCGACGTCAACCGCCAAGTTCTGGTGGATTGGTAAACCTCTGTATACTTCACAGTTGGAGGAAGGATTGGCTTGCCACATCCCTGAACAATTTGCAGGCGTGTTAGCCAGAAATCAATTACAAACCTTACAGCCAACACGCTATCCCTCAGCGTACGTTGTGAATACCGACGACGCAGGCCAGCCTGGAAAACATTGGACAGTTTTTGTGTGCGAAAAAGACCATTGTGATTTCTTCGACTCGTTTGGATGTTCCCCAGAAGTGTATGGCCAAGATTTTGTCGACTTTGCGCGGCGTCAAGGACCCTTACGTCACAATACCCAGAGGATTCAAGGAAATCAAAGTTCTGTCTGTGGGCATTATTGTTTCTTTTATTTGTGGCATAAATTCCACGTACCGTCACCCCGTGCTTTATCGGTGTTCCAATCTAATCTGACCGAAAACGATTGTTTAGTCCATGCTTGGGCCCATCACCATTTTCCTTGTTTGTTTTTTGAAGATGGCGAAACATGTTTAGGATTTATGAATGACAATATGGTAGAGTTAATGGATTTAAGTTGAATTAATTAAAGTTTAAAAAATAAATACCACGTGATCTTTTTTATCCAATCCAAAGCCCTTTTCCCGCCTATAAAAAGCGCAGTCACTTGTCTTTGGCCAGTCATTTGCAACATGGCAACCGAACCTATCATTGTTGTCCAAATCTTGGAAGTGGATGACAGGCCTATTAAAGTATTTACCTGTAATCAGCGTCTGGTACCCATAATCACTCGCTTATTACTACTTTCCCAAAATGAGGACAAAATGACGTCATCAAGGAATTTCTCGGGGTTTTCCCAATGACGTCATATCCCTAGCAACTAAAGTCCCTGAAGACATGCCCCTACTACTACGTCATATTTAGTCACTTGGTACGTCTCAGCCAATCAGCGTCTGGTACCGATAATCACTCGCTTACTACTTACAATAATGTAGAAAATGATATTCTGAAATGAGAATAAAATACACTCATAACAATCTGAACTAAAGGTACGTTACTATGTTTTTCAATACTACAGACAACAATTAAATCATTATCATGTATAGGTTATATCTGTAAGTTGTTTGCTCTCTCTTATTACCTACCTGACAGTAGTAGGGGGCTAGGGCTAGGAACTTTGGTTGCTAGGCAACGGATGACGCCATAATGGTTGCTAGGGATGACGTCACATCCGGTTTAAGGATGCGCATGCGTGACTTCCGTTGCTAGGGAGATGACGTCATTGGGGAAACCCCTACGGGAATCCCGATGACGTCATGGGAAATCCCAAGGGGGAAATCCCAAGGGGGAAATCCCAAGGGGAAATCCAAAGGGGAAATCCCAAGGGTAAAACCTCAAGGGGAAATCCCAAAGGGAAATCTCAAGGGGTAAAGGGAACTCTTTTATTTTGATTAGGTAGCCCTGAAAAGGGCTGTTTTTTTAACTCACTCCTTTTAGAAGAGCCTTCGACGAACTCTGTGACGGAACCTCTGACGGACGCTGGCTAACAGCTCTGGAGTGATTCTCCGTCTTCGAGGTGTCTCGTTCACCGCCGACTCTTCCAAAAGGTAGATGTCATCCGGAGTGATGATGACAGTTTTACCATTGCGGGTAAATACTTTGACAGGACTGTCATCCACTTCCACAAGTTGCACAACAATCATAGGTTGGGCTGCCATGGTGCAAATGAATGGCCAAAGACAAATGGCTGCGATTTTATAGGCTGTCAACCGGAAAGAGATTTGGATTGGATAAAAAAGATCACGTGGTATTTTTTTAAACTTTATTCAACTATAATCAATCAACAATGAACAATAATAACATAATAAACTAAAGAATTGAACTATAACAATAACTATAACGTATTTACATCCATAAATCTTCGACAAGTTTGGCCATCCTCAAATCTTAAACA
>NW_008708726.1:3022-3804 GCF_000327385.1 Lottia gigantea | reverse complement strand
AATAAAAATCATCTCAATCGTTTATCGCTTTTATTTGCACCAGATTTCTAAACTTATATTATAGAATTCTACTTTACTATGCACACAACACCAATATTTCTACGTTAAGATATATTAATAGTTATTTAATTCACCTTGTGGCAAATTTATCTAACACAGTGCTTTCATTGAGACTCGTCTCAATACACCTAACACTTTTTTATTATTATGACATGCTATTATATTGTGCTGTTTATGCACCCTAACTTTCCTACTAATCAGATAAATTCAGTAATCTAAGTATGTATAAGAGTATAAGTCCAGTAAGTAGTTGTTTCAACTTCCTCGTTCGATTTTTTCTCTTCCAATCCCCGGTAGGTTTGACACCTTTATTATATTGATGAAAACATCATAGCAGCTGCTAGGCCACCTGTCACATAGATTTGAATATAAAAAAAATTCTATAGTACTGTAAACGGGTAACACTGTTTCTTTAAATTTGTCGGCAACATTGTCTCAAACTGTAAAATCCTGTCAATGTCTTTGATGTATTGCATTAGATCTGTTAAATACATGATTTAACTTACTCTGGTCAGTCGCAGACAGGGCAGTAGTAGGGGGCTAGGGCTAGGAACTTTGGTTGCTAGGCAACGGATGACGTCATAATGGTTGCTAGGGATGACGTCACATCCGGTTTAAGGATGCGCATGCGTGACTTCCGTTGCTAGGGAGATGACGTCATTGGGGAAACCCCTACGGGAATCCCGATGACGTCATGGGAAATCCCAAGGGGGAAATCCCAA
>NW_008708726.1:1701-2972 GCF_000327385.1 Lottia gigantea | reverse complement strand
TTTGTCTTTTGAAGATGGCGAAACATGTTTAGACAATATGTTAGAGTTAATGGATTTAAGTTGAATTAATTAAAGTTTAAAAAATAAATACCACGTGATCTTTTTTATCCAATCCAAAGCCCTTTTTCCAGTTTCCCGCCTATAAAAAGCGCAGTCACTTGTCTTTGGCCAGTCATTTGCAACATGGCAACCGAACCTATCATTGTTGTCCAAATCTTGGAAGTGGATGACAGGCCTATTAAAGTATTTACCTGTAATCAGCGTCTGGTACCCATAATCACTCGCTTATTACTACTTTCCCAAAATGAGGACAAAATGACGTCATCAAGGAATTTCTCGGGGTTTTCCCAATGACGTCATATCCCTAGCAACTAAAGTCCCTGAAGACATGCCCCTACTACTACGTCATATTTAGTCACTTGGTACGTCTCAGCCAATCAGCGTCTGGTACCGATAATCACTCGCTTACTACTTACAATAATGTAGAAAATGATATTCTGAAATGAGAATAAAATACACTCATAACAATCTGAACTAAAGGTACGTTACTATGTTTTTCAATACTACAGACAACAATTAAATCATTATCATGTATAGGTTATATCTGTAAGTTGTTTGCTCTCTCTTATTACCTACCTGACAGTAGTAGGGGGCTAGGGCTAGGAACTTTGGTTGCTAGGCAACGGATGACGCCATAATGGTTGCTAGGGATGACGTCACATCCGGTTTAAGGATGCGCATGCGTGACTTCCGTTGCTAGGGAGATGACGTCATTGGGGAAACCCCTACGGGAATCCCGATGACGTCATGGGAAATCCCAAGGGGGAAATCCCAAGGGGGAAATCCCAAGGGGAAATCCAAAGGGGAAATCCCAAGGGTAAAACCTCAAGGGGAAATCCCAAAGGGAAATCTCAAGGGGTAAAGGGAACTCTTTTATTTTGATTAGGTAGCCCTGAAAAGGGCTGTTTTTTTAACTCACTCCTTTTAGAAGAGCCTTCGACGAACTCTGTGACGGAACCTCTGACGGACGCTGGCTAACAGCTCTGGAGTGATTCTCCGTCTTCGAGGTGTCTCGTTCACCGCCGACTCTTCCAAAAGGTAGATGTCATCCGGAGTGATGATGACAGTTTTACCATTGCGGGTAAATACTTTGACAGGACTGTCATCCACTTCCACAAGTTGCACAACAATCATAGGTTGGGCTGCCATGGTGCAAATGAATGGCCAAAGACAAATGGCTGCGATTTTATAGGCTGTCAACCGGAAAGAGA
>NW_008708726.1:0-1305 GCF_000327385.1 Lottia gigantea | reverse complement strand
GTGGTCATTGGTTAAATCAAAACCAAAAAGAGTGTAGCCTTTAATATAGTCGTTGTAAGACATATCCAAATCTTCTTTGCTGTTGAGTATTCCTACTCTTTTCATCAAATCTAAATATGGTGTTGTGGCTTGTTTGTTTGGGAAATCCATGAAATATTCTTCCACCACATCGCCATTTTTCATCAGTTTGATGTATTCTAATCGATGATGATGGAACTTGAATGGATTCTTGATGGAATTGCCGTCGTAAGAATCGTTCTCCACCAAACCCAAAATGAGACGTTTAGGCAAGACTTCGTTGATGAATAAATTATCCAAAACGTGAAAACGTCGACGACTGGGTATGCTGATGTCTTTGACGACTACTCGTTTGAGTGGATATTTGGCGTTGTTCGATTGTAGTTGTTCAGCAATTCGTGTGTAGGTTGATGGTGCCAGCGTAACAAAAGGTACTTCCAAATAGGCTTTGATCAATTCCACTTTGTATGCTTCGTTGTTTTCGTTCCACATCAAATAAAATTTTGGTTGTTGTCTTTCCAATTGGATGCGAACATCCACACCATCTATTAAATAACGATCTTGTAAACACAAATCTACATGTAGTCGGGACTGCAATTCAAACTCTGAACTTTCACCCATCTTTTTTCTTCTTTCTCCCAAACCATGGTTAACAACGGGTACGATGGCATCACCAGCACCAGTTTGAACGGCTTGTGTACTATCTAATTGGCCTGCCGTGTCTTTCTCCCACATGACTTGTTGATTGAGTTGGTTGTTTTTGGCCCCACGACCAAAACTCAGCAAATTTTCCAAGTAAGCTCTGTAGGGATAATTGGGTAAGGATGCAGTCACCAACGTGTCGGAATCTTTTCCTAGGCGCATTTTCACATCTTTAAACAAAGAGTGAAAGAAATTGTTGACGGGTCCGACTTTTTTATTCGCACCGACATTCGTCCCATCCTCTTTGACTACTTTCAACTTCAGGTACAAACTAATGTTGGCCAAGTCGATGAAATCTGTACTTGAATTAGGAATCAAAAATTCCAAGGGACCATCATGGTTCAAATCGCTGGTCAGTGGATATTTGCGGACTTTGGTTACTTTGGTAACGGCTGTTTGAGTGTCAGGAACGGTAAACAGTTGTTGTAATTCATCAGGAGCACAGGGACAGGAATCATTACGCATCATTGAAGCCATGATCGAAGATATCTTTCTTTCTTCTCTTTCGTTTGATGTTGACAGATCGAGCTGCAGATGACTTTGTCCGCTTTCGTGGTGGTTGTCGGTCTTTTATACCTACGACAA
>NW_008708725.1:8901-10323 GCF_000327385.1 Lottia gigantea | reverse complement strand
GGATTGGATTCATGGAATAAACTAAACTTTCAATAAAACCAGTTCATAATGACACGTTCCACGTGCGATTGAGGCCAGGATTGGAGCATGCAGACAGAACTAGTTTAGAACTTGCCAATCGAGAGACACCACAGTTCATCTAAAGAATCTGATTGAAAGTCCATCTTTATTATGGCAAGGATAATAAATCTATAAGTGCCTCTGAATGCTTTACGATACCTAATTTCAATATCTTAAGTTTTACCTTTGGTCAAACTCTCATAAACCGTTGAACCATTTGTCATATCAAATAATAATTCATTTAAATGTATCAAACAATGATTGGTACTTCCATTTTCATAACTTTCTTTTGACATCAAAATATCAGCAACTTGGCGATACAGTTTAATTTCTTGGGAGCCAAGTCGTCCCATAACACCTTCATAAATAAAAAAGGCATGTCATTCAAGGAATTATCAGTATCTGGATCATGGTCTGTTCAACTTGTCCGAAAAGATGACATTGTTTTACCATGGTTCGCTGCATCATGTTGTCACGTGTTTTTAAACCCCAAAGCAATACGCTTCTACATAGTAATTTTTCGCTTTGTTTCGTATATATATGAACACACTCGAAACTGGTGAAAGTACGGAAAAGAGGATTTGATTGGTTAAAATTTACCGCTTCAAAAAAAAGTGAACAAGGGTACTATTTATGTATGTAGAGATGTGGTATTCACTAACATCTACTAATCTTTTCTATCCTTATAGCAATATACGTCTGGATCACATTTTGCTTATTGTTTTCGATACAAAATCGATGTACGGGCTGCAAGAAAGTTCAGATAAAAACAAACATAGTGCCCTTATAATCGATGTTGTAAAGTTTGGCCTCAACACTTGAAAAATGTTTCGAAATCCGTTGATTGATTGCTCGACCTTCAAATACTATAGCTTACTTTATCTAATTAATCTAAAACATCATGTTATCGTGGTGCTAAAACCATTATTTTCATTGAATTAACACAGATTATTAACCATAGTCATTTAAATATATCCCTGACCATAAAACTCTTGATAAATTGAAAAACTGTGGGTTAGTCAACACTCGACATGTAACGGTCTTGGGAAATAGAATGTTTGACTTTCTCTTTATATAAAGACTTAGGGTGGGATATTTCAATTGCAAACTATTTTCAATTGCAATTTTATAGAAATATAGCACTATACATAGACTTTTTGATTTCAAATGCATTGAGTTAAAAAAAAAAGATGTTGATGATCAGCTAACATGTGTCATTGTCGCCTTTTATTAGACCAAAAATAAAAGACACGAAATCGGATCCTAAAAGTATTGTTCCAACTCCTTAGCTCGCCTGAAGTCCACCCACTAATCTATACTCAATAATAAGAAAAATGATACTACTTACTTGCATAGATATTG
>NW_008708725.1:1743-3372 GCF_000327385.1 Lottia gigantea | reverse complement strand
AATCAACAGAATCCAACCAGACCATCATGGAGATCCTCAGAAGTTCTCAGATCTCCAGACAAAGACGAATCATTATCTGCAGTCCAAGAGATTCCAGAGATCACCTAATTAGGAAGATTTTAGAAAAGGTAAACACGCATCAGTGAATTAAGAGTCATCATAGCTATTTGATTGGCTAATTTTATTGACAATTATCACAAAATTAATTCAAGCATCAAAAGTTTCAAAATCACTATTATAAGTTCAGTTTATTCTATTGTTCAGATTGGCGGTTTATGGTGTTTAGCGATGAACTGATTTACATTGTAAGAATATTATTATCATTTATTAATTATAGGCAAAGTCTTTCAACCTTCTCTCCAACAAAAGACAGAATTTTATATTTGTAGATCCGGTAAGTATAATATGTTTTAGGGGGATTTTAATCTTGGATTTGGAATCTATGCTGTGTCGATGATACGGTACTCTAACGTTGTCTTCTTAGAATCCCAAAAATATTTACAAATCTGTGATAGGTATGAATTAAAAGGGTTGACCTAATGTTTGGATAAATCGTTTTGTTTCAGAGCTCCTATCTGGAGCCATTTTCCGGTGCCACACAGATGTACCAATTGGGGTTGTTTTCGGCGAGAGCTTTTCTGTATGCTTTTCGGTACATACAGCCATCGTTTGGTCAACCATCCCAAGATGCTAATAGAGCTACGTCACTAGATGCTGCTAAAATAACCACCATGGCTTTAAACTATTACATCTCAACCCAAACTGTTCTCACAAATGAATTCTCGGATGATAGATTTTTGGTGGCTATGAAAAAGGTAAAACTTATAATTGTACTAAAACACATGAAGATAAATAAATGATCTCTAGAATGGTTTGTGGCATTCACGAGTCATCAGTATTTTAAACGGTACATCAAATACAAAAATATCGTACAGATCTGCATTAAATAAAGTAAACGGTCAAATCTTCTAAGCAAGCTGGACAATATAGTAATCAAGTCATCATCCAGAAATATTTCCTCGATGTATCTCCAAATGCATATATGCCATGCGTCAAACTTGAGAATTTCTGCAAATTCTGCAGAACATCTTTTAAGGTACACCTCATTTAATATATTCCATTATTTACATTTCAGGTGAATATACCATTTGGTGAAACAGGTGTGATAAGGTTTAATTCTACTGGACAGAGAATAGATTACCAGTTAGATCTATATACACATGGCGGAGAAAATATGTACAAAAAGGTGTGACATCTTACTTTATTCTGCACGAAATATGCTTGTGCATCCTTACGTGCTTATCGTTTTTTAAATTTTGTATCCCTTAGAGTCAACGCCTCAACCGAAGATCTGGCTCATACTGCATTATCGGTACATGAAAAAGAAGCATGACAGGCCAATGCAATTTTTTTTCATTATTATTCCGATATAATGCATTTGCATTTGCAGTCCCATAAATCTTTTCCAGGTAGCAGATTGGGTACCGTCACCTAAAACAGCTAATGCTAGGATGCAATGGAAACGTTCAAATAAAGTATCCCACAGAACAGCTGAGTTTGGTATCTTTCCTGACATAGTGAAAGTTGTAGTTGTACTGGTATGTATTACCAGTTTTGTAGCAGAAACAT
>NW_008708725.1:0-1693 GCF_000327385.1 Lottia gigantea | reverse complement strand
ATATTAAAGCCACCATCAGGGCAACTGGTTTTGAAAATGCTTCTGTGTAAGATATTATAGAAAGCTATGTTTTAAAATATTCTGTGTTGTTGATTTTAGATGAAGCCCAGAAACTTGAGAAGATATCATTACAGAATGTTAGAATGTTATTACATCAGGTAGAAGAAGTTCTGGGTTTGTGGAAAGTTCTAGTTGATCATCAGTTCCATGTATTAGCTGCAGCTCTTACTAAGGTCTGTATATANGTCATTATCATAATGGCATCAACTCGCTTGGTCATTTTCTTACCTTAAAATTTTCCTATAAAATGTGTTGATTGTTTTGTGTATTAAGGTCTATGTGATCATCTCTTGATATCATCTATAACCATCTCTTAAGATGACTAGTATATCTGTGCTCCAATGATACTGCAACTTTGGGGAATCTGAAAGTGAGCTCATCCCCTGTTGGTGATATACAATACACCTGATCTTTCTATGAAATGGCATATGTTGTAAGGCTTTGTGATGTGGAATTTTAATTGACCGATGATTAAAATTCTATAGTCACTTTTATTTACAGGACCAACAGAATCAGTTACGTTCCATGACATTTAAAAACCTGGTAATTAATGGGAGAGAGGTAAGAACATGTTATGAAGATTAAATACTAGAATAATGTCTAAGTTCAAGAACTAACTTTATATGCCTTATTGATTTGTAAACAACATCTCTATCCTATATACCTCTTGTCCATTTAAAACCCATATTATCTTCAAGAACATCTATAATTCCAGTAGATATCATGACTTTGTTTTTGAAATAGTTATAGAGAAACACCAAATCAAATTACAGTATCAGCTTGCTAAGCAGTTAATTACATCCTTCTATTGTGTATTTCAGTTATGTGCAGCATTAATAACTTGTCTAATAACGAGATTTCTACAAGATAATGCTAAGATAGATAATATCAGTTCTATATTACGTAATGTTTGTCCTAATTTATATAGTACAGATGATGCTACCTGTTCTATGGTAAGTTATTTTCTAGGCTTCAGCATTCCTTTATTTACTATGAAATTTCCAAATAAACATTATTAGCTGTATAAACTCTTAAACAAGGATTTGCAGGTAGCCAATTTTAGACAGGATCATGCTACTTTAAAGAATCTTATGACCCATGTTAGATTCATTAAAATTGTCAATAGAACTCCCTTTCTGGTGAAATTAAGGCATGCTCCCAATCTATTATAGTTATCTTTTCAATTTATCAGTACTTGTGATTGACCTACTTCCCTCTTATTAATATTTCAGGCTAATGAATTACTCCATGCTTCGAAAGCCAATCAGAATCAAGGAGAAAAACAAAGACAGTTATACGAAGCTTTGAGGGTATGTATGTAAATTATATCAACCAACAAAATCCTGGTAATATTCATCTTGATTTATCAAGTTCCATTTTAGCTCTTCATTGTGATAATTGGGGTCAAAAATATATTCATGTTCGTAACAGAGCAGGCTAATGCTGCTGACCTGAAAAAATTGCGCAATCAGTGCGCACTGCATAGCAAGATTCATAAGCCCAATTAGGTGCAGAAGGGTTTCATTTCATTTTTTTGTTCTTTTAAATCAAGCTCTTTCCAAATAGGCTTCAAGTAGGGTGTATAACTCCATTCTATTTGTTTCAGTTATTTAAAGATGTGATCAGCCTCTAC
>NW_008708724.1:0-4569 GCF_000327385.1 Lottia gigantea | reverse complement strand
ATGTAATTAGTAGATGGTCGATTTAGGACAGCTGCTGCTTTCTGATACAATGTATTCTTAAGCGTACCTCGGATCTTGTTGATGTAATTAGTATCTGCTCGATTTAGGGCAGTGGTTGCTTTCTGATATAATGTGTCCTTAACTTTACCTTGGATCTTGTTAATTTTTGTAGTAGTTGGTCGATTTAAGATAGCAGCATGTTTCTGATTGATTTGGATCGTGTTAATGACAGCTGGTCGTATCAAATTGTTATAAGATATGATTGGTTTGGTATACTGACTTCTCAAAGGGATTAGATTTGAAGAAAATGCGGTCATTTTGTTCTGGTTGCGAAATGTTCGAATCGAGGCACTCCTTTGATTCATTCTGTTAGTAATGTCTGTAAATTTAGGATTAACGTAAGCATAATATTGGTTCTTTTGTAAGGATGTTCTTCTGAAGGATTTCGAGCTATCTGTATCTGTATCTGTAATATACAATTAATTTACAACGAAAATCACAAGACAAGACGCCAAACAACCTTGTTTTTACTCTTTTTTATAATCACCTGGAGTGCAATTCGTAATTCAGCGATTCAAATAATTATATTTGACCTAGAAAAATATAATTACCGTCAATTTTTTTATCTTGTAAATAATTACCGTCATTACTTTTACCAGCATTCGTTAAGTCAATTACCATTACCAATAACAATACCATAGAATACTTCATTTTCTCTATCTTAAATGTATATTCATATGATTAACTATACATTCATAACCAAATACTCTAAAATCTCAGATGCCACGACAGTGTAGAGAAAGAGCTTGATCGTTGTGGTGAAGAAGGACTAATAGCACCATGGTTAACACATGCAAGTGCTTTAATTTGACTAAATTGTGGACTAAAAGAATCTGATCATCCTTCAGACTAAAAGCCATTATTATCCTTGAATGAAATCCATTAGCTAGTTCCGTCAAAATCTCGCATATTGCGTAAATTTATTAATACACTAAGTTAATAAGGTGAAAACACTAACCTGAGTTGCAAGTCACTATCAAGTCCACCGACTGATTTGAATCTGTTCCAACATTCGTAGTATATATAGTCAAAATTTGAACCGCACTTAACCTATTCAATATTACGCATGTTTTATTAAAAAGAAATCTTTGTTGAATTCTTTAGCCATGTTTTACTCTGAACTTTTAGATTCGTTTTCTTATTAAAAGCCCTCATCAATAATCTGTTGACAAAAAGATAAAATTTTTTTCAGTTAATCACTACATTTCTCTTCAACCGGTAAATTTTATCTCAAACTAGTAATTTGAACATAATACCGGGATACTGATGTGTTGCCTTATGGTGGACATTATAGTGTCATTATATTATCAACTGAGGATGGAATCATTGAGTATGATGTTTTTGTCAAGTAATTGTCACTGTGGGACTTTGTTTTCAGTTTGTTATCGAAATGTCTATTCCTTTTTTTTTTTTTCGAAATTTACACACCTTCCTGTGCATAGACTGCAGTAGTTGCAGCAACCATTCAACTTTCCTAGACCTTCTGTAGTGGCAACGTGTTGCATAAATATAAATTTTGCAAAACCGGAAATGCCACAGTCCAATATGCGCAAAAAGTAGAAAATCGGACCTAAAAGTCGCATTTTCCGGTCGATTTTCTTCGGGTTTTTATTTCTGGAATCTACGTGTAATTTCTGATATAATAGCACTTAAACAAATTCGAAATTCGAAAATTTGTCGCACACTTTTTTCGGCCGAATTTTGCAATTTTTTAACAAAAAAAAAACTTTTTAGCTTTTTGTCTGATTAATCTAAAAAAATTTGAGCAAAGACAATTCATGAACTTGAACAAAATTGTATAGTCAAATTTTTTACTTTACTTCCGGTTCAAACGGGAAGTCGATTCTCACTTCCGGTTGAACTACTTCCGGTGTAGTTAATTTAGTGCGACGAAACTTATATGAATCGATAGCCAAAGTTATGACAAAAAAACGAAGAATATAAAATCCGGTCCAAAGGTAATACTTTGGTCGCCATTTTGATTTTTCTGAAATGCATCAGAATCTATTCAGAGATAACGGCTTATCCGATTTTGATGTTTTTGGTGTCAAATGAAAGAAAATAAAAATTAAAAAAAAACTGTGGGACCCGATTTTTGAATTTCGCTTTTGCTTTTTTGCAATTTCCGATTGAATTTTTTCGAAGTTTGAAGGCTCATATCTCATGACCTAGACCTTTGATGACCTTGACCTTCATTGGGTCAAAGGTCATTGACCTTGGCTATCAGCTGATACTTTCATATTCGACCTCCGACATCTACTTCCGTTTTTATGGATGTCTAAAAACAGCCAAAATTCGGGAATTTGGACTGCTCTAGCACGTGACCTAATTATCCTAGAGGGTTATTTTTTTCGGATTCTTAATGTGCTCTTCATACTCTTTCTAACGATATATCACAAAAGTTTTTAAAAGCAAAATTGAAATTTGTACTTTTTTGATATTTGAGTGTTTTTTACAATATTTTTGTCTCTTTGAGCTTAGTGTATGTATATCTTTTGACCTATTTGATGTAGAAGTTTGAAATTTAGAACACTTCTAGACATTTTGAAAATGAATTAAATCATGACAAAAAAGTTCAGATGGGCGTGGCACATCCGGGTTAAATTGCTAGTTGTTCAAATCTGGGGCAGGTTTCATAACTTTCATAGTCTACATTTGTTCAATAAGGGACTTTGCACACAAATACCTCATCTCTTTAGCCAAATTGTGTCTAAAGGACTGTTGTTTCAGATTTATAGTTCAAAAAAAGGAACGGGTTTTAGAATTTCCATATTTTCATTGACCTTTGTTGACCTTAACGTTTGTAGGGTCAATGGTCATTAACCTTGGTTATCTATTTATACTTTCATATTTGATGTCGGACGTAAGCTTCCGGTTTTGTAGTCGTATGCATTTTGAAAGTTTGATGAGTGATATCTCGTGACCTTGACCTTTGATGACCATTGACCTTGGCTATCATTTGATGATTTGAATTTGACCTCCGATATGTACTTCCGGTTTTATAGCTATCCAAAAAAAAAACAAATTCGCAACTTTGGACTGCTGTAGCACGTGACATAATTAACCTAGAGGATTAATTTCTTCGGTTTCCTAATGTGCTTCTCATGCACCTTACATTAATTTTTACAGCAAAATTGAATTCGTCATTTTTTTCAATTTGAGTTTTTTTTTTACAATATTTGTGTCTCTTTGAGCTTGGTGTATGTATATCTTATGACCTATTTGATGTAGAACCTTGAAATTTGGTTTCAAATTTGAGTTTTGTTTTACCATATTTGTGTTATTTTTGATCTTGGTGTATGTATATCTTATGACCTATTTTATGTAGAACCTTGATATTTGGAATACAACTAGACACTTTGAATATGAATTCACCTATGACAAAAAAATTGGGGTGGGCGTGGCACATCCGGGTTGAATTACTAATTGTTTACATTTTGGGGCTGGGGCATAACTCGCATAGGATACGTTTGTTAAAAAAGGGACTTTGCACACAATTACCTCATCCTTTTGGTCAGTTTGTGTTAACAGCTCAATTGTTTCAGCTTTATAGTTCCAAAAAAGGAACGGGTTTTAACATTTGGATATTTTCATTTTTCGATTTTGACCTTTGTTGACATTTGTTGACCTATATCTTTTGACCTGAATAATGTAGAAGCTTGAAATTTAAAACACAACATAACATTTGGAATATCAATTACCCTATGCAAAAAAAATTAAGGTGGGCGTGGCACATCCGGGTTAAATTACTCCTTATTGACATTTTTCGCCAGGGGCATAACTCGCAAAGTATACATTTGTTCAACATGGAACTTTGCATTCAATTACCTCATGTTTTGAGCCACTTTGTCTTAGAATTTCGGGTGTTTCCGCTTCATAGTTCACAAAAAGGAACAGGTTTTGGAAATTGAAAATTTTCAATTTTTGACCTTAACCTTTGTTGACCTTGACCTTTGTAGGATCAAACGTCATTGGCATTGGCTATCTATTTATACTTTTATATTTGCTGACCTATGTCAACTTACGGTTTTATAGTCGTGTGCAATTTGAAATTTTGATGACGTATATCTCTTGATCTTGACCTTTTTAGACCTTCTCCTTTACAAGATCAAAGGTCATTGACCTTGGCTATCTGCTGATACTTTCATTTGTGAGGTCTGACGTCTACTTCTGGTATTAGAATCTTCTAAAAAAATGAAAATTTCTCAACTTTAGACTGTTTTTGCACTTGATCTAATTATCGTCGAATGTTGATTTTTTCAGGGTCTTTTGCGATTTGCTACATTTGCAAAGTCCCACTCTGTGCCCATGTGGCTCTAGTTTCTTTTTATTTCGGGAAGATATGTACAGCAGAATTTTGTCAGAAAATACATTTTAAACTGATAGCGACGTAGATGAGTTAAGAATTAGAAATGGTCTAGGACATTAAGAACAAAACTCGCCTAGAACACGTTTGTCATCAGTACCACTATTATTATACGAAATATTATGAAAAATAGTACCTCATCT
>NW_008708723.1:8480-9652 GCF_000327385.1 Lottia gigantea | reverse complement strand
ATACAATGGACAACAAGATAAGAGTTGAGCACTACTTTAATATTTCAATTTCTATAACACTCTACAAGTGATGTATTGAGCACTATTTTAACAGTGGTATTTCTATAACACTCTACAAGTGATGTATTGAGCACTAAACCTTTCTAAAAATGAATACGAAACATTCAGCAATCCGTCTCTACATTGGTTTTGTCCAAATTGTGAGGGAAAGGTGCTAAAAAAATCTGAAAGCCGAAAGGGAAATTGAAGAACGATGTGCAAAATGTATGATGAAAATGGAAAACAGACTGATAAATCTGGAAACGGAAATTAAATCGAAAGTAAGCTCTGAACAAGTGAATGACATTGTTGATGGGTTCATGTGTTACTAATGAAGCTAAAATTGATATTGAAAAATCTGTGGAGTTAAAAGTAGCAGAAATTAGGGACATCTCCAGCAGGGAGAAAAATATTATTATTCATGGAGTACCAGAGCGACTTCCTTCTTCTCGTAAAGAAGCAGACACCCTGAAGAACAGTTTCATGATAAATCTGTCGAAGCAGAAGAAGGAAGCAAATTCTGCAACATCAGTGTGACCCATGATATGACAAAATCCGAGAGGGAACTTAATAAAAGCTATGTTTAGAGAAGCAAAAGAGAAAACAGAAAAGGACCAATCGAGAAACCATTTCTTCTTAGTTCGAGGACCACCCTGGGCAAGAAGAGTGGTAAAGGTATTAAAGGAGGCTTAATATCCAGTGCTGGCACTGTACATAAATCTTACATGAATCTTAAAAATGTGAGGGGAAGGGATAGAGATCATAAAGAAAGGACAAAGCGAAATTTTGATAACCATAATTCCTCACGTGATTTGAAAGAACTTAACCAAGGTGACAATATTAATATTATAGTGAAGTTAGATTGGGAAAAACGTGGAACTCCAGGAGTCGTAATACGCAAATGTGCTCAACCGCGTTCATATATGATTAGGACAAAATACGGATTATTCCAAAGAAATCGTAGACATTTATTTCTTTCTTAGTTCGATTTGCTGCTAATGCGTTCGATTAAGATTTTGATCCGATTGATATAACAATCATCAGGATGTGAATCTACAAGATCCACCTCCTGATATTCCGCAACTTCCAGTTCGTGTAGAACAATCTGTCTTGCGTCGCTCAGGTCGTACAAT
>NW_008708723.1:6010-8430 GCF_000327385.1 Lottia gigantea | reverse complement strand
AGATTTAATACATTTGTTGCCAACAGAATCACAACTATTTTAGATGGTTCATCAAGATCACAATGGAAATATGTAGACACATCACAGAACGTTGCCGATTCAGGTTCAAGAACCCTAACTGTCAACTCATTTCTCAAGGATTCGAGATAGTTATTGGGGCGGGAATTTTTATGGAAAAATGACGATAAATGGCCCAAACATCCTGAAGAATTTCATTTAGAAGAAAATTTTCTATAGGGTTTCTATGCAATGATGGGTGACGTCCAGTCGATGTTCCATCAAGTAAATGTCATTCCAACTCAAACAGATTTATTTCGACTATCGAATGAAAGTACACGTATTTGGCGCTACAAGTTCACCAAGTGTTTGTAACTACGCCTTGAGAAGAACAGCCGATGATCAAATTGAGAATTATAGCCCTGATATTATTGACTTATTATCCAATGGTGGATTCCAACTTACTAAATGGACTTCAAATTCAAGAAAGGTCCAGAGATGTTTCAAACCTAGTAACTTTGGAGAAATTAAGTTGTCTCATCTCCATCATTTTGCAGATAGTTCAGAACAAGCTTACAGTGCAGCAACCTATCTGCGACAGTTGATACCAATGGTAATATAGTCAACAAAGAACTAGAATAAGAAGTAGATGATACATATTTTTGGACAGATAGTACAAATGTACTGAAGTAAATTAATAACAATAATAAAAGATTTAATACATTTGTTGCCAACAGAATCACAACTATTTTAGATGGTTCATCAAGATCACAATGGAAATATGTAGACACATCACAGAACGTTGCCGATTCAGGTTCAAGAACCCTAACTGTCAACTCATTTCTCAAGGATTCGAGATAGTTATTGGGGCGGGAATTTTTATGGAAAAATGACGATAAATGGCCCAAACATCCTGAAGAATTTCATTTAGAAGAAAATTTTCATCCTGGCAGAAACTTAAACGATGTACAGCCTGGATTTTAAGATACAGACAGAAACTAAAAGATAAAGTTAGGAAGAAGAATGGTTTAAATGCAGAAATAGAATTACCTGAAAATTTGACATTGCAAGAAATCAAGAAAGCTGAATTAGAAATTTTAAGATTGATTCAGGAAGAAACATTTTCTCAAGAAGCTCTCAAGAAGAAACCCACCGATGGTGTCAGTCGCAAGAGTTCAATCTACAAGCTCGATCCATTATTAGTTGATGATTTAATTCGAGTAGGAGGTCGATTGAGAAGAAGAAATGGATCATCAGATCATCTTACCCAAGAAGCATCATCTAACGGATCTTATCATTATGCATTATCATGTATCTGTGGCTCATTCTGGTCGAGAATATTGTTTATATCTTATTTGTCGCAAATATTGGCCTGTCAATGGTAATTCAACTGTTCGCAATGTCTTATCAATGTGTACAATGTGTATAAAAACAACTGCTCCTGTGTGTAATCAGAAAATGGCTGATTTGCCTGAAGAATGCCTTGTTGACAATATACCCCCCTTTACGTATATAGGAATTGACTGTTTTGGACCTTTTAATGTGAAAAGAGGCAGAAATCTAGTTAAGCTTTACGGTTGCATATTTACATGTTTCTCGTGTCGTGCAGTACATTTAGAAGTATTGTCATCAATGGACACTGATTCGTTTTTAAATTCACTTTGAAGATTTATAAGCCGTCGCGGATGCCCAGTCACAATACGAAGTGATAATGGTGGAAATTTTGTCTCTGGCGATAGGGTAATAAGACAATCAGTTCAAGAATGGAATAGACAACAAATAGATAACTTTATGACACAAAGAGAGATTGAATGGTCATATAATCCCCCAGCAGGTTCCCATTTTGGTGGTATCTGGGAACGTTGTATTCGTTCTGTGCACAAGGTTCTTGGTTTTTATACGCCCACACGTAAGATGGGCGTATATTGTAATCACCCCGTCGGTCCGTTCACATTTGGCTCGTGCTCACTCTACAGACTACAGTTCTTTATGGATTCTTCTGATTTTTATTTTGTATGTCAATGTTGTTATGAAGATGATCCCTATTGATTTTCGTGATGATCGGATAATTTTTCACCGAAATATCGTGTCTGACTTGACGTTTTACTCTATTCGCTATATTGTGCAACCCGTGCTCACTCTACAGGCTACAATTTTTCACAGATTCTTTTGATTTTTATTTTGTGTGTCAATGTCATTATGAAGATGATCCCTATTGATTTTCGTGATGATCGGATAATTTTTCACCGAAATATCGTGTCTGACTTGACGTTTTACTCTATTAGCTATATTGTGCAACTCGTGCTCACTCTACAGGCTACAATTTTTTACAGATTCTTTTGATTTTTATTTTGTGTGTCAATGTCATTATGAAGATGATCCCTATTGATTTTCGTGATGATCGGATAATTTTTCACCGAAAT
>NW_008708723.1:0-1167 GCF_000327385.1 Lottia gigantea | reverse complement strand
GTGTTGTCAATACTCACAGATCAGCTATATCGCAAACATTGCAAATTCTTAGTAAAGATGTTTTAAAAGATCAGTCTTTAGTCAGGCGCTTCATGAAAGGTTTTTATGATAGGAAGCCTCCTAGGCCTAAATATTTGGTGACCTGGGATGTCTCTGTCTTGGTGAGTTATCTTTCCACCCTACATCCTTTGGAAAATCTTTCCCTTAAACTTGTTGTCACTTTGTACTGGTCAGAGATGTCAAACACTAACTGCATTTGATATAAACAATATTTTAGACAATGGTTTTTCTGTCTCATTAAGAGTCAATAAAGTCCTGAAGACTTCACGAGTTACCACTCCATTGTACTCCATTCATTTACAGAATTTTGTAGATGTTAAAGTTTGTCCTTGTGCTACTCTTAGGAGATACTTGGAACAGACTGCAGACATAAGGAAGTCTGATCAACTCTTTATTTCTTTTCATACTCATAGTGCTGTCTGTGCATCCACCATCGCAGGATGGATCAAGAAGAGTATGTTGGTCGCTGGGATTGATACTAGTATTTTCACTGCTCACACTCAGTTTGGAGTGCAGCAACATCAGCGGCATTAAAATCTGGTTGTAATATTTCAGATGTAATGAAGACTGCCAGTTGGAAGAATGCTGATACTTTTGCCAAGTTTTAAAAGAGGGAGACTGTAAATAATGTACCACAGGGTTTTCAAGAATATATATTAAAAATCTAATATTGGTTGTGTTTTTCAGTTGTCAACCCTTTAAAATTGCATTCATAAATCCGAGATGCCCGAAGGGCTATAGTGGAATATAATTCCCTCTCATCCGAGCGCTCAAAGGGCACGATGGATGAGAGGGATTATATGAATATATAGCCCGAAGGGCTCGAGGATTTATCCTCCCTCCCTATGTGTCCCTCCCTTGGCATTTTTGGTTGCCAACTTTTACTTTAAAAAGACAATTGATCACAATCGAGCTGTGGGTTATATAGTCACCATATCTAGTCACATGACGGCTTTGAACGTTGATTGCGTGCATTTTCTAGTGACGTAACAAGAATAAAGCATTCATAAATCCTCGAGCCCTTCAACAGAATTTGAGTTATTGCCCTTGACTCGTCAAAATTTGTTGGCTATAGAGGTGACAGTTTATGTCATTTTATTACATAAT
>NW_008708722.1:2665-4848 GCF_000327385.1 Lottia gigantea | reverse complement strand
AAAACTTCCTCTTTTCATCAACAAAACTAAATCGCTGGGTGCCTCCAAAGTACAAGAAATATGGAATCGCGGTTTGTGGCACTGTAAAGCTAAGATTCAATCTAGATTATTATTGACTATGGAATATCATTGAATCCCGTACTTTACCAAACACTGTTCAGTTGCTTTGTGGTTATTTCTATTAAAAGGCAATATACAGACCTGTGTATTACACGAACTGATAATTCCTTCATTTTAAAGGGAAACAATGATCTGATAAAAGAGATGCTGTCGTTTACCTCTTTGCTTTAAGAGGTAATTGTGTTTTATAGGAGGCATTGTTCCCATTTTGGATCGGCTATCCTATGTCATTATTTCTAATTCTCAATTTCGAGTCTTTCAAAAACTGAATGTACAAATCGTTTTTGGAAATACAATTTCACCTTTAGGTGAAATTCGACACTGTCTTAAGACAAATGAATAAAACCTTTAGCCGAACACCCCGATACTCTGCGGGTTTTTATCAAAATAAGTCAAATAAATGCAATTATTTTTACATATTATAAGTCATTTCGAGACTATCCATAAGCGTTTACTACAAATCAAATACAATTGGAAAAATTCGATTCCCCCTTACAATTTACTAGACAATAGTGACTCTTTAAATTAAATTTCAGAATAGCGAGGGTTATTACAATGTAAAACATTGTTCGTTACAACTAACAATCATTAAAACAAGGTCAAATATCATCTAGACAATACATATTATTCAGCGTCTCTTCAACATGCCATTATGTAGTTATCCATACTAACATTATTTAATTAACAATCCATCCATATTGTACGTAAGAGGTCAGAATAGTCAAATTTGTAAAGTCTACTCCAACAAAAATATGTTTAGGCCTACAATATGTTTGATTGGATATTTATCGGCATATCGTGAGAACCAAACTTTGAAGGCGCAAATTTCAGATCAAAGTTACACATCAGTGAAATATGTCAACTTGCCAGTTGGAATGTCGCATGTTAGTCGCATGTATGTCTTTCGAGAGTGCCTGGTTCTGCCTTTCAACTATGAGCCACAAAAAGACATGGTTCGGAAGCGGCTATACGCCGTAAAATTCTAAATTAGGTCTTGACCACATTAGGCTTCGAAATGGGCAGATTTTATTAAATTTTCTTGAAATAATTCTGTTTTTAGGGATCACTCTTGATAAAATAAAATATGCATGTACATATATATAAGTTTGTTAATACAGAAAATTAAACAAAAATATTCAGCGCCTTTTTAAAATATACAACTTTTTTTATAGTTTCTCAAAGATATTATTCGACCCTGATACCACTATCCTCAAGCGGTTGCCAAGCAATATAAGCCCATTTAGACAATTTCTTCAATATGTGTCGTACCAAAAACCTAATTAAGCCATGATTTTGTGAATGTGAACCCACACACCCAATTTCATAAGATTCTGACATAAACTGTCTCCTTTATCGCGTCCACAAACCAATGTTTTTATTTTGTAATACCCGAATTCGAGCTTGTCCAAGATCTTGTGAATATAACCTCCACACAAAACTGCATAATATTCTGATATAAATTTTTGCTCTACCCTGTTCACAAGCCACTTATAACATACTCCAGAGTATCAAGGATAGAAATTCCGTTATTATTTGTCGAGTACATGAACTTGTGGTTATAAACATGAAATCTTATAAAAAAATAGGCGACGGAAATAAAATCCACAAAGAAACCGTGTTTATTGTTTTGTTTTTATCACATATAAACACATAATGGTTAAACATCTTTTACAGCAAATAGCTCCTGACCTCTGAGTTAAATATACTTATATTGGCGTAACTTTTGTAACTGAAGCTGTTTTTTCAAAACGTTTAATACACAAGATATGTAAAAAAAAAACTAAACTGCAGCTAAACTTAACTTGGCCGCTTAAATGCATGTAACCGTATAATGAAAAAAAAATAAATCAAGTTTTACGACCGATTCTGATTAGGCTAAGTCAGTTTGCAAATTGACAAAAGTTGCTACAATGATTGCGATTGATTTACAACTTTAAAAGGGATAGAATCTGATTTAGCATCTAAATGATTATTCGCTCTTTCATATTAGCCGTCAGAAATAATTGCATCATTACAGTAAACCTTCTATTTATCACATAAATAGCTTCTGCCCCTTGGTTCAG
>NW_008708722.1:1148-2615 GCF_000327385.1 Lottia gigantea | reverse complement strand
GCGATAGTGATATCATAAAACACTTACTTGAAGTGGTGCGAAACGATACTGACAATGTTCCGTATACACAAAGCCTACATACAAATAGGCCCACATAACTCTTTAAACCCTTTTAGGTACTGTAAGAGAAAACCATTCATTCATTCATTCAGAAATTTATTCATTCATTCAGTAAAGGAGATGAAATGTAGTGCCTTTTTAGTTTTATAAGAACAGTACTACACTGTTGCGTAAAGTAACGTTGGTAGTCCGAGAAGCCAAACTAAACTTTTAAGACTGAAACCTAAAACTATAACGTTCTTAAAAACTAAACAAATCTATTTCAATATTGATAAATGATAATAAACGAAAAAACTTTGGGCTGTTAGTATCTTAGTTTTTGGAAGCTGATCAGACAAAAGTGTAAAAAAATTCAACTTCAGAGTATTCTTAAATACCGGAAGATACGGATTAATAATTTTGCCTTCATCATCTCCGTTGATGACATGCACATTCTATTGAGCTACACAGTACGTGAGAGACGATGAAAATGGATGCTAAAGATGTGAAATTTATTTCAGATTTCTGTGTATTTGAACGTTATAAGGTCAGTTAAATACATTTTTAAACCGATTTTTATACTTTGGTCTAAGGTCTGTTAACATGAATATTATGATTTATTCAGTAATAATTTCGAATTCACAAAAACATTGCCCGAACATTTTTGTGGGCCAGCTCTCTTGTGTTGATGTTTTGTCAACAAACATTATCAATTCATTCATTCATTCATTTATTCCTAATACTTTCCTTCATCTGTTAACATGAATATTATGACTTATTCAGTGATAATTTCGAATTCACAAAAGCATAGTCCAGACCTTTCTGTAGGCCTACTCTCTTGTGTTGATGTTTGTCAACAAATATTATTAATTCATTCATTCATTCATTCAGGATTTTCAGAAACATGTTTCGGCAACATGAAATAAGGTGAATTTCCCTGAGTCGACCATGTTTTGATTTTCTTGAAATCAACATAGGGACTTAGTCCGAAACATTTGGATCCCATCCTTATTTTGTTATTACATTCATTTATTTATCCATTCATGCGTTTAATAAAAATAAAAATCTATTTACTACTTCATTCATTCATTCATTCATTCATTCATTCATAAACTCATTCGTTAACTCACTCATTCATTCATTCACTCACTCTTGCATGTATTGAAAGAATAAGTTATTTCATCTTTTTCATTCATTCATTCATGAACTCATTCATTCACTCTTGCATGTATTAATAGAGTAACATTCATTCATTCATTCATCCATTCATATGCCTATATTCTTTCATTAACTTATTTTTTTATTCGGATGTTCGTATTTGAGTTGTCCGAAACATATCTCTATTGACTCGTCTATTTTACTCATATCCGACCATTGTGTATGCAATCTTCAACTACTGGCTTATTTTCAGATACATACCGTGAATCT
>NW_008708722.1:0-1098 GCF_000327385.1 Lottia gigantea | reverse complement strand
CCGTTGATGACATGGCACATTCTATTGAGCTACACAGTACGTGGCAGACGATGAAAAAGGATGCTAAAGATGTGAAATTTATTTCAGATTTCTGTGTATTTGAACGTTATAAGGTCAGTTAAATACATTTTTAAACCGATTTTTATACTTTGGTCTAAGGTCTGTTAACATGAATATTATGATTTATTCAGTAATAATTTCGAATTCACAAAAACATTGCCCGAACATTTTTGTGGGCCTACTCTCTTGTGTTGATGTTTTGTGGGGATTTTATATGCAAATCAATTCCTGTTGGTTAGATGTGTTAACCAATATTTATGATTGCATATTGTACTGGTTGTCATTGGGTTTGACTGGTCTTCGCAAAATTTGCTCGAAACTTTCTCATAATAAGGAACCTTAATCCACAAACGTTGGACGGAAATTATGGTGCGTAATATGTCCCTTTAATACAAAGCTTGTTGATCTCTATCACACTCAATTGAATTGATCCCACGATTAAACTTTGTTAATTATCCCTTTTTGTTTTTAATAGTAGGGCATGCGAATTCTGGTTTTGAACTAAAAGTGTGTATTGAACACAAAGGTTACGAAAGGTAAGCTCCTTCAATTACTTTTTCATTTCTTCTTCATTCATTCATTCATTCATTCATTCATTCGTCATGGCATTTCATTTCAGTTATTTTTATTTTCATTGAAGGTTACATAGATGTCCAAGATGAACCTTAGTTTTTAAAGAAAGCCTATGTATTGAACGTCAGTTTTAAAGTGTTTTCAAAAGGCAAGTCATTTGACTGGAATCATTCATTCATTCAACTTTTTTCATTTATTTATTCTTTAGTTCATTACTTACTTCATTGTGCAAAATTAACCCGATTCCAAAACCATCTGGTAAGCTCGATCTTTCTTTCTTTCATTCATTCATTCATTCATTCATTTATTCCTTCCTTCCCTTATATTGGATAGTTCCCATCTTTTCAAACCAGATGGCCTAAATGAATACTTTTCTTCAAAACGTAAATAACGTTTAATTTGATTACATTACATGACAATTGATGATGATGTGGATGTTCAGTGGGAAAAAGTAAAATGTTAAAT
>NW_008708721.1:150695-153022 GCF_000327385.1 Lottia gigantea | reverse complement strand
TGAGATGGAATTGTCGAGGGATCTTTAACGTGCACAGCGCTGCAGCACACTGGGCAAAGGTTTTATTGTTCCATTCGCAAGACTGCGCGCCTGTTGAATTTACAGCTGTTCAATTATAGAATGAGACTCGCAAAAAATAAAAAATAATTTCATTTTGCTGATAAATATGTTTTTGTCATCTAAACAAATTCTAAATTGTTTAAAGATGAATTCTTTAATGCGGCCTGGTTTGATTATTCAGTAATGCATTTTACTTTCAGTTGGGATTTGTTTTTAGTCATGTTTTTTTGTTGTTGTGATTGTGATTGTGAGGTGTTCTCTCCGCTGGTGCAGAGCACTGGACAGATAGTTCTTTAGTACAAATATCTGCCACTGTTCTATTCATTCTGTAAGATCTTCAGTGTGGCTCGAGTCAACACCAAAAATCATAAAGAATAGCCTTTAATTTGCTTATTTTCACAATTTAATGAATGTAAATGAAATGGGTGGTCAGCAAATAGGTTCTGAGAAACCACACATCTAATTAAGTTTTTAAAAGTTTATTATAACATATAACAAAAACCCTGAAATATTCAAAGCAGAATATTATACAGTGAAAGATAGTAATAGAAAATACATAATATATACAATATAAAGGATTATACAAAAATAGCTCTGTCGTCTTAACCGTCTTATTATTGGAAGAATAATAAGAGTAACCTGCGGTGGTTCCAATTACTTAGAATGAATATATATATATTAAATGCCTAACATGTTAATGAAATATAAACAAAGGCTTACCCTAAAGAGGGGTTTTAAACACCAATAGGTATCAAGCAAAGGGCTTGAATACAAACTATTATATAGCCTAAAATGAAATGAGTTATGATGTAATATTTATATGTTGAAACAGTAAGAAAACTATGTATAACTTTGTACAATTGACCATAACTACCACAAGAGGAAATTACTAACTGGAATGCGCTAAAACTATAATGTACAGATAAAAACAAGAACTAGAAAGAAACTTACCAAAACTAGAGAAAATCCAGTGTTCACAAAACACAATATCCAAATGTGAAAAGAGACAAACAAAACTTCTGATACTAGCAAAGAGAAGGTCTTTACAATCCAGAAACTAATATAGTTGTGAAGGCAAAAAGATACAGAAAAGGCAGAAACCAAGGGGAGTCTGGGTAAACAAACTAGAAAGCCATGGTGGAGACCAATGGAAAGAGAGAAAGAGTGAGTGAGTGAAGAGGGAGAGTGAGTGAGTGAAGAAATGAACTCACTCAGATGAATAAGTATTAAGAGAGAGAAAGAAAGAAAGAAGATAAGTGAACTGTGCTATAAAACATAAACAATCGCTCTGGTGCTAGTGTAGCAAAATCCACAGGCAATAGAGATCTTGCCAAATCTGCTCGCCTTTGAAATCTGGGAATCTGCTGTGTTAGGACATACTCACCACGTTGTATCCATTGGGGTGCTTGTCGTGTTCTCGATGGTCGCGGTTGATCTTCATCTTCAGGTCTGTTTTGTTCATCGTCGATAGTATCTGGTACTGGTTCTGGTGATGTATGTTGTACAACCTCAGCTGGGGCTAGCTAAAGGTAAGAAATTTACCTGATCCACAATTATTACTGATTCGTCTTCGTCAGTTGAATCACTTGTATCGTCATCATCAGTCATGTCACTTACCACTTTGTTGGTTACCGGTACTCTACTCTTACCTGATTGTTTTGGTAGTTCAGGAACTGTACCAATAGGAAGTAAGTGGTTCCTATGCAAAATTCTCTTTCGTCCAGTACCATCATTAGCTATCACTTCATATACGGGTATCTCTTCATTTGGTCTTCTTATCACTCGGTATGGCTTTTCTTCCCATTTATCTGCGATCTTGAATCTGCCATCAAATGGTAACTTCTTCACCAGCACTAAATCTTCTGGCTCCAAGGTGTTATTTCTGGCTCTAAGGTTGTATTTGTAATTACCTGCTTGATTCTTCTTAGCCTTGGCGACTTCTTCAGATGCAGCGGTGTAGGCATACTCCAACTTCTCTCTGAGTTTATCCACGTAGGAGTTGTAGTTGGTGGCTTCTTCCTCTGAATTGACTAGTCCTAACACAACGTCAACAGCAAGTGTTGGTTTACGGCCAAACATCAACTCTAATGGTGAATAGTTGGTAGTGGCATGTTTCGTACTGTTGTATGCATGAACTAATGGCGCAACGTAAGTTTTCCAATCAAATTTCTGCTCAGGGTTGAGCGTCCCCAACATATTGAGCAGAGTCCGATTGAATCTCTCACATTGGCCATTTCCCTGCGGATGGTAAGGTGTAGTACGGGATT
>NW_008708721.1:136282-137140 GCF_000327385.1 Lottia gigantea | reverse complement strand
TGAAACTAGATTGAAGAGCTGTCAATTGTTCAACTGAACAAGCGTAAAGTGTGTGCCAGAGTCACTGTCAAAGTGTGGTGTCTTGATGTGTTTAAAAATATGTTTGACTTAAGCAACAACTAAGTCAAACCTGACTGGCAAATAAGATTACACACATCCATAAACCACTGTTTCATTTTGTGGGGAATGAGGCACTTTTTTAAAGGAAGACGTAGGCCTAATTATTTGTTTTTTTTTTAATTCATTCTGTTGCCATTTTTTGTTTTTTTCAAATTTTTTTTTTTAAGTATAAGGAGCATAATTCTTAGGCCTCTTTTCTTTTTTTTTTTTTATGTCTTGATCAACATTTCTGTGGTGTGTAGAAAATGAGAGAAGACACTGCCATGGTTTTCACTGTCTGGTTTGCGTTTGTATAAATTTTCGGTATGATTTGCGGAATTCAGAAATGAAATGAATGGAGACTTTACGTCTCACATTTCTGCAGCTGCCTTCAATTTTGTTTGAGATGGAATTGTCGCGGGGATCTTTAACGTGCACAGCCTGCAGCACACTAGGCAAAAGTTTTATTGTTCCATTCGCATGACTGCGCGTCTGTTGAATTTACAGCTTGACTAATTTGTCTGGTAAGGAAATCTAGAGTGTTGGTCAGTTGGAAAACAGGTCTATCAGCTGTTCAATTATAGAATGAGACTCGCAGAAAATAAAAAATAATTTCATTTTGCTGATAAATATGTTTTTGTCATCTAAACAAATTTTAAATTGTTTAAAGATTGAATTCTTTAGTGCGGCCTGGTTTGATTATTCAGTAATGCATTTTACTTTCAGTTTGGATTTGTTTTTAGTCATGTTTTTTTTGAT
>NW_008708721.1:134203-135708 GCF_000327385.1 Lottia gigantea | reverse complement strand
TAATTTTCGGTATGATTTGCGGAATTCAGAAATGAAATGAATGGAGACTTTACGTCTCACATTTCTGCAGCGGCCTTCAATTTTGTTTGAGATGGAATTGTCGAGGGATCTTTAACGTGCACAGCGCTGCAGCACACTGGGCAAAGGTTTTATTGTTCCATTCGCAAGACTGCGCGCCTGTTGAATTTACAGCTGTTCAATTATAGAATGAGACTCGCAAAAAATAAAAAATAATTTCATTTTGCTGATAAATATGTTTTTGTCATCTAAACAAATTCTAAATTGTTTAAAGATGAATTCTTTAATGCGGCCTGGTTTGATTATTCAGTAATGCATTTTACTTTCAGTTGGGATTTGTTTTTAGTCATGTTTTTTGTTGTTGTGATTGTGATTGTGATTGTGAGGTGTTCTCTCCGCTGGTGCAGAGCACTGGACAGATAGTTCTTTAGTACAAATATCTGCCACTGTTCTATTCATTCTGTAAGATCTTCAGTGTGGCTCGAGTCAACACCAAAAATCATAAAGAATAGCCTTTAATTTGCTTATTTTCACAATTTAATGAATGTAAATGAAATGGGTGGTCAGCAAATAGGTTCTGAGAAACCACACATCCAATTAAGTTTTTAAAAGTTTATTATAACATATAACAAAAACCCTGAAATATTCAAAGCAGAATATTATACAGTGAAAGATAGTAATAGAAAATACATAATATATACAATATAAAGGATTATACAAAAATAGCTCTGTCGTCTTAACCTTCTTATTATTGGAAGAATAATAAGAGTAACCTGTGGTGGTTCCAATTACTTAGAATGAATATATATATATTAAATGCCTAACATATCAATGAAATATAAACAAAGGCTTACCCTAAAGAGGGGTTTTAAACACCAATAGGTATCAAGCAAAGGGCTTGAATATAAACTATTATATAGCCTAAAATGAAATGAGTTATGATGTAATATTTATATGTTGAAACAGTAAGAAAACTATGTATAACTGTGTACAATTGACCATAACTACCACAAGAGGAAATTACTAACTGGAATGCGCTAAAACTATAATGTACAGATAAAAACAAGAACTAGAAAGAAACTTACCAAAACTAGAGAAAATCCAGTGTTCACAAAACACAATATCCAAATGTGAAAAGAGACAAACAAAACTTCTGATACTAGCAAAGAGAAGGTCTTTACAATCCAGAAACTAATATAGTTGTGAAGGCAAAAAGATACAGAAAAGGCAGAAACCAAGGGGAGTCTGGGTAAACAAACTAGAAAACCATGGTGGAGACCAATGAAAAGAGAGAAAGAGTGAGTGAGTGAAGAGGGAGAGTGAGTGAGTGAAGAAATGAACTCACTCAGATGAATAAGTATTAAGAGAGAGATAGAAAGAAAGAAGATAAGTGAACTTTGCTATAAAACATAAACAATAATTAAAACCTGGATAAACTTAAACAATAATATTTACACCTAAAATATAGCTCCATTACATATTCCCCC
>NW_008708721.1:126771-128735 GCF_000327385.1 Lottia gigantea | reverse complement strand
GCTTGATTTGTCAGTTATTTGTAGTCTGAATTCGGCTTAGTACGGACTGAGTTGTCTTTTCCTGTTACTAGCTCTCAGATTTAAGAAATCAATAAAGGTATTCAGACGTCATTTCGCCCGCTTTACCACTTCGCCCCAGGTTCTCTTGAAAAAAAATAATAAAACTTGCCAATCTTGCAATCATTTACGATTGCAAACATTTGGAGTTGTTCAAACTACCTCCGTCTTTGGTAAAAACTGTCTAAATATCGTCTTAGAGTCGTGTCAAGACAAATTTATTTACCAGGGACGAAATGATACGGAGACGGTTTGGCCTGTAATAAAATTACATTGAATGACAATCGAGACTTGAGGGTCTGTTTAGCTTTGATAGTGTGACAATCAAGACTAGTATCTACTTTCGTTTTTCAACAAACATGGCGGACACGGTCTTGAAATTCATTGTTTACATTCATTAAATTGTGAAAATAAGCCAATTAAAGTCTATTCTGCATAATACTTTGTGCTGATTTTTGAGGGGATTCTTCGAGGCGTGTCTCTATGGCTTCAGTACGAGATGCTAGTGCCTTGGGAGGTTTCAATGAGACTAAATGTGAGGAAGTTCTCACCACTCTATACCGCAATCCAACACGGTGCAGAGATGTGATGTCAAAACTAACTGCACTCAACCCTTCTTCTCCCACTCTGATTTCTCTCCGTGCACTGAAATATTTACCAAGCTACAAAACTGCAGCCAGAGAGACAACATCCCTTAAGAAAAGACAAAGGAAAAAGAGGTCAAATGCTGATCTCAAGCCATAGTCTGAAGATCTTAGTTAGGCGGAAGGAAGGAATAGAACAGTGGCAGATATCTGTAGGAAGACCCATCTGGCCATGGTCTGCACATCTCACACTCACAAAAGAGGTTACTATAAAGAGATCCAAACTGAAAGGAAAATACACTAAAGACTAAACAAACCAGCCTGCATTAAGGAAACCATCTTTATTTTTTTGAGCAATTTAAGTTTACTATAGATAAAAAATTAAATTCGTTTCTATTTTTTTTTTTCCCCCAGTCCAATTCTACAATTGAACAGCTGGTAGACCTGTTTTCCAAACAACCCTACACTCGTAGATTACCTTACTAGACAAATTAATCGAGCTCTAAATTCAACAGGCGCAGTCTTTTGAATGGAACACGAAAACCTTTGCCCAGTGTGCTACAGGCTGTGTACGAAACGTTAAAAGGTCCCTGGACAATTCAATCTAAGACAAAAATTTTTAGGCTAATGCCTATATGTCGTGTGCAAAATTTCCCTTAATTCACACGGCATGGTAGGCTATACACAGCCCGTCTTCATTAGCAGCTGCAGAAATGTGGGACGTAAACTCTCCATTCATTTCATTTCCGAAATTCCGCAAATCACAAGTAAGGATTTATCTAAACACAAACCAGGCATCTAGAAACCAGCGTAGTAGGGCCTTCTCACATTTTCCAACACCAAAGAAAAGTTGATAAAGGCTTGGAATGTTGTTTGCTTGTTTGCTTGTTTGCTTGTTTTTTTTTTTTGTTTTTTTATTTTGTTGATTTAAAAAAAGAAAAAGGAAAAAGAATGAATTGAAAATATAATACAATAAAAAAAAACAAATAAATAGGCCTACGTCTTTCTTAAAACAGGCGCCTCATTCCCCACAAAATGAGACGGTATTTGAGGGATGTGTGCAATCTTATATGCCATTCAGGCTTGACTTTGTTGTTGTTTGTTGCTCATGATATCAAACATATTTTTAAACAAATCAAGACTCCACACTTTGACAGAGACTCTGGTAAATTTTATGCTTCTTAAGTTTAACCATGGACAGCCCCTTAATCTAGTTTCATGCAAAAAAGATCCAAATTCGTGGTAGTTTCATTAGCTTTCTCTTTATTTAGCAAAACAGAGTAAAATGGGTTGATTTGTCAGTTATTTGTAGTCTGAATTCGG
>NW_008708721.1:125408-126721 GCF_000327385.1 Lottia gigantea | reverse complement strand
CCACCACAATGTCTTTTCAAAAACAAAAACATACTTAACAGCAAAATAAAATTATTTTTTTTATTTTCTGCGAGTCTCATTCTATAATTGAACAGCTGATAGACATGTTTTCCAACTGACCAACACTTCCTTACTAGACAAATAAGTCGAGCTGTAAATTCAGCAGGCGCGCAGTCTTCCGAATGGAACTTGCAGAAAATAAAAAATAATTCTATTTTGCTGATAAATATGTTTTTGTTATCTCAATAAATGTTAAATTGTTTATAGATGAATTCTTTAATGTGGCCTGGTTTGATTATTGAGGGTTGTTGTCTTTCAGATTACAAGTTTGGAGCTTGGTGAATATTTCATAGCGTGGAGAAACAGCAGCACGAGATGAGAAGGGTTGACTGCCGTTGGTTTTGACATCACATCTCTGCAGTGGGTTGGACTGTAGGGTAGTACTAACAGAGTGGTGAGAACTTCCTCACATTTAGTCTCGTTAAAACCTCCCAATGCGCTGGCATCTCATACTGAAGCAATGGAGACACACCTCAAGGTACCCCCTCAAGAGTCAACACCAAAAATAATAAAGAATAGCCTTTAATTTGCTTATTTTCACAATTTAATGAATGTAAACAACGAATTTCAAGACGGTGTCCGCCATGTTTGTTGGCAATCGAAAGTAGACAATAGTCTTGATTGTCACACTATCAAAGCTTAGTACACGATCAAGTCTCGATTGTCATCCAACGTAAATTTTAAGAGGTCAAACCGCCCCAAAGTCATTTCGTCCCTGGTAAATAAATTTGTCTTGAAACGACTCTAAGACGGCATTTAGACGGTTTGTACCATACAAAGAGGTAGTTTGAACACCCGACCATGTTTGCAATCGCAAATGATGAAAGGATTCGCAAGTTTTATTAATTTGTTCATGAGACCCGGTGGCGAAGTGGCAAAAAGGGCGAAATGACGTTAAACTACCTTTATTGACTCTTAAATCTGAGAGCTAGTAACAGGAAAAGACAACTCAGTCCATACTAAGCCGGCTTCAGACTACAAATAACTCACAAATTGACTTGTTTTACTTTTTTTTGCTAAATAAAGAGAAAAATAATAAATGTTGCACAAATTGAGATCTTTTTACATGAAACTAGATTGAAGAGCTGTCCATTGTTCAACTGAACAAGCGTAAAGTGTGCCAGAGTCACTGTCAAAGTGTGGTGTCTTGATGTGTTTAAAAATATGTTTGACTTAAGCAACAACTAAGTCAAACCTGACTGGCAAAGAAAAATTACGTACATCTCTAAACCACTGTTTCATTTTGTGGGGAA
>NW_008708721.1:124289-125358 GCF_000327385.1 Lottia gigantea | reverse complement strand
AATAATAACATGTTCAATAAGGGATCGTTGAGTTGTTTAATACGCCAGTCTGTGTGCTTTACCAGTGATGTTGGAGTTGGTGGTGAACTGTCTGTTAGAAGTTGCTGGGTCATACTTACCGTCTGCAGATAACCATCATCTAGTTCGATGTTCTTAATCGCTTGTACCAAGTCATCAGTCACTTCAGTCTCCATCACCAGTTATCGTGCGCCTGAATAAGGTTCCCGATCTAAGGACGAAGTGTCCATATTCCCGATTCAAAGCTGCTTCCTCTTGTGATGTAGCTCGTGGATGTGGTTTCCTGTTTTTCTCTAGATTAATAATAACATGTTTCAATAAAGGAAGGAAGGAAGGAATAGAACAGTGACAGATATCTGTAGAAAGACCCATCTGGCCATGCTCTGCACATCTCACACTCAGAAACGAAACGAAACGTTAAAAGGTCCCTGGACAATTCAATCTAAGACAAAATTTTTAGGCTAATGCCTATATGTCGTGTGCAAAATTTCCCTTATTGCACACGGCATGGTAGGCTATACACAGCCCGTCTTCATTAGCAGCTGCAGAAATGTGGGACGTAAACTCTCCATTCATTTCATTTCCGAAATTCCGCAAATCACAAGTAAGGATTTATCTAAACACAAACCAGGCATCTAGAAACCAGCGTAGTAGGGCCCTGCTCACATTTTCCAACACCAAAGAAAAGTTGATAAAGCCTTGGAATGTTGTTTGCTTGTTTGCTTGTTTTTTTTTTGTTTTTTTATTTTGTTGATTTAAAAAAAGAAAAAGGAAAAAGAATGAATTGAAAATATAATACAAAAAAAAAAACAAATAAATAGGCCTACTTCTTTCTTAAAACAGGCGCCTCATTCCCCACCAAATGAGACGGTATTTGAGGGATGTGTGCAATCTTATATGCCAGTCAGGCTTGACTTTGTTGTTGTTTGTTGCTCATGATATCAAACATATTTTTAAACAAATCAAGACTCCACACTTTGACAGAGACTCTGGTAAATTTTATGCTTCTTAAGTTTAACCATGGACAGCCCCTTAATCTAGTTTCATGCAA
>NW_008708721.1:121395-124239 GCF_000327385.1 Lottia gigantea | reverse complement strand
TGAGACTCGCAAAAAATAAAAAATAATTTCATTTTGCTGATAAATATGTTTTTGTCATCTAAACAAATTCTAAATTGTTTAAAGATGAATTCTTTAATGCGGCCTGGTTTGATTATTCAGTAATGCATTTTACTTTCAGTTGGGATTTGTTTTTAGTCATGTTTTTTTGTTGTTGTGATTGTGATTGTGATTGTGAGGTGTTCTCTCCGCTGGTGCAGAGCACTGGACAGATAGTTCTTTAGTACAAATATCTGCCACTGTTCTATTCATTCTGTAAGATCTTCAGTGTGGCTCGAGTCAACACCAAAAATCATAAAGAATAGCCTTTAATTTGCTTATTTTCACAATTTAATGAATGTAAATGAAATGGGTGGTCAGCAAATAGGTTCTGAGAAACCACACATCCAATTAAGTTTTTAAAAGTTTATTATAACATATAACAAAAACCCTGAAATATTCAAAGCAGAATATTATACAGTGAAAGATAGTAATAGAAAATACATAATATATACAATATAAAGAATTATACAAAAATAGCTCTGTCGTCTTAACCGTCTTATTATTGGAAGAATAATAAGAGTAACCTGCGGTGGTTCCAATTACTTAGAATGAATATATATATATTAAATGCCTAACATGTTAATGAAATATAAACAAAGGCTTACCCTAAAGAGGGGTTTTAAACACCAATAGGTATCAAGCAAAGGGCTTGAATACAAACTATTATATAGCCTAAAATGAAATGAGTTATGATGTAATATGTATATGTTGAAACAGTAAGAAAACTATGTATAACTTTGTACAATTGACCATAACTACCACAAGAGGAAATTACTAACTGGAATGCGCTAAAACTATAATGTACAGATAAAAACAAGAACTAGAAAGAAACTTACCAAAACTAGAGAAAATCCAGTGTTCACAAAACACAATATCCAAATGTGAAAAGAGACAAACAAAACTTCTGATACTAGCAAAGAGAAGGTCTTTACAATCCAGAAACTAATATAGTTGTGAAGGCAAAAAGATACAGAAAAGGCAGAAACCAAGGGGAGTCTGGGTAAACAAACTAGAAAGCCATGGTGGAGACCAATGGAAAGAGAGAAAGAGTGAGTGAGTGAAGAGGGAGAGTGAGTGAGTGAAGAAATGAACTCACTCAGATGAATAAGTATTAAGAGAGAGATAGAAAGAAAGAAGATAAGTGAACTGTGCTATAAAACATAAACAATAATTAAAACCTGGATAAACTTAAACAATAATATTTACACCTAAAATATAGCTCCATTACATATTCCCCCCCTTCTTCAAATGTTGTCCACAACATTTATCTTCATAAAAATTCTTCTGGAAATATAGATTTACACAACGTCGGTAACATCTCTAACACAATCCTTAGTCGCTCTGGTGCAAGTGTAGCAAAATCCACAGGCAATAGAGATCTTGCCAAATATGCTCGCCTTTGAAATCTGGGAATCTGCTGTGTTAGGACATACTCACCACGTTGTATCCATTGGGGTGCTTGTCGTGTTCTCGATGGTCGCGGTTGATCTTCATCTTCAGGTCTGTTTTGTTCATCGTCGATAGTATCTGGTACTGGTTCTGGTGATGTATGTTGTACAACCTCAGCTGGGGCTAGCTAAAGGTAAGAAATTTACCTGATCCACAATTATTACTGATTCGTCTTCGTCAGTTGAATCACTTGTATCGTCATCATCAGTCATGTCACTTACCACTTTGATGGTTACCGGTACTCTACTCTTACCTGATTGTTTTGGTAGTTCAAGAACTGTACCAATAGGAAGTAAGTGGTTCCTATGCAAAATTATCTTTCGTCCAGTACCTTCATTAGCTATCACTTCATATACGGGTATCTCTTCATTTGGTCTTCTTATCACTCGGTATGGCTTTTCTTCCCATTTATCTGCGATCTTGTGTCTGCCATCAAATGCTAACTTCTTCACCAGCACTAAATCTTCTGGCTCCAAGGTGTTATTTCTGGCTCTAAGGTTGTATTTGTAATTACCTGCTTGATTCTTCTTAGCCTTGGCGACTTCTTCAGATGCAGCGGTGTAGGCATACTCCAACTTCTCTCTGAGTTTATCCACGTAGGAGTTGTAGTTGGTGGCTTCTTCCTCTGTATTGACTAGTCCTAACACAACGTCAACAGCAAGTGTTGGTTTACAGCCAAACATCAACTCAAATGGTGAAGAGTTGGTAATGGCATGTTTCGTACTGTTGTATGCATGAACTTATGGCGCAACGTAAGTTTTCCAATCAGATTTCTGCTCAGGGTTGAGCGTCCCCAACATATTGAGTCCGATTGAATCTCTCACATTGGCCATTTCCCTGCGGATGGTAAGGTGTAGTACGGGATTTCTCCATACCAGTGAGCCTGCAAAGTTCCTTAATGAGCTTTCCTTCGAACTGAGCACCTTGATCACTATGGATCCTTTTCGGGATACCATAGTGAACAATGAAGGAATCAAAAAGACACTTAGCAGTCACACTAGCAGAAGAATTCCGGACAGGGAACGCCTGTGCAAAGCGAGTGAAGTGGTCAGTTATAACAAGGATATTGCTATAACCACCCTTACACTCCTCTAAAAAACATAGTCCATACATACTAGTTCCATTGGTTGATTTGGGGTTATACTGACCAGTGGACATGTCGATGGTAAAGTTTTCCTGTGAATGCATCTGGCACACTTCTTGATGTAGTCATCGATGTCGCTAACCATTCTGGGCCAAAAGAATCTTTCTTTTGCCAAACTCACAGTTCGTTCCCTTCCTGGGTGACCAACAGCGTCGTGAATTCCATTTAGAGCTTGCTTCCTGTAGCTAGAT
>NW_008708721.1:115454-116995 GCF_000327385.1 Lottia gigantea | reverse complement strand
CCCCAGGGTCTCTGAAAAAAAAATAATAAAACTTGCCAATCTTGCAATCATTTACGATTGCAAACATTTGGAGTTGTTCAAACTACCTCCGCCTTTGATAAAAACTGTCTAAATATCGTCTTAGAGTCGTGTCAAGACAAATTTATTTACCATGGACGAAATGACACGTAGGCGGTATGGGCTGTAATAAAATTACATTTAATGACAATCGAGACTTGATCGTCTATTTAGCTTTGATAGTGTGACAATCAAGACTAGTATCTACTTTCGTTTTTCAACAAACATGGCGGACACGGTCTTGAAATTCATTGTTTACATTCATTAAATTGTGAAAATGAGCCAATTAAAGTCTATTCTGCATAATTCTTTGTGCTGATTTTTGAGGGGATACTTCGAGGCGTGTCTCTATGGCTTCAGTACGAGATGCCAGTGCCTTGGGAGGTTTCAATGAGACTAAATGTGAGGAAGTTCTCACCACTCTATACCGCAATCCAACCCGGTGCAGAGATGTGATGTCAAAACTAACTGCACTCAACCCTTCTTCTCCCACTCTGGTGTCTCTCCGTGCACTGAAATATTTACCAAGCTACAAAACTGCAGCCAGAGAGACAACATCCCTTAAGAAAAGACAAAGGAAAAAGAGGTCAAATGCTGATCTCAAGCCATAGTCTGAAGATCTTAGTTTGACGGAAGGAAGGAAGGAAGGAAGGAATAGAACAGTGGCAGATATCTGTAGAAAGACCCATCTGGCCATGCTCTGCACATCTCACACTCACACTTCACAAAAACAAGGTTACTACAAAGAGATCCAAACTGAAAGGAAAATACACTAAAGACTAAACAAACCATCCTGCATTAAGGAAACCATCTTAGTATAGATATAAAATTAAATTCGTTTCTATTTTTTTTTTTTCCCCCAGTCCAATTCTACAATTGAACAGCTAGTAGACCTGTTTTCCAAACAACCTTACACTCGCTGAAATTCTGATGAAAGTAGTATAAAAGTAAAATAGCTCCCACTTGCTTACAAATAAATATATTTGTATAATATTTGTACAGGATATTCCAGATACATTGCAATCCAAATTCAAACAATAAAATAATTTTAAGGTCGAAAGCAAAAGTAGAAAAAAATTTATTTCTGTAGTGTTTTATTTGGTACGAATTTACCTCAAGCTATTTTTATTTATATTTGTTATGCCCATATTTGGACTAAGTTTTGATCCAAATTAAGATTTTAATGTTTGAAATTGTATTTTCTTTCAGGGTTTTGAAAAATATGAATAGCCTGTAATATCTAAATTTTTAATTTATTTGACAATTATTTAAAAAGATTTCAGTAAAAAGAGTTAGAAAGAAGATGTCAACAAAGTATAACATTAGTCAGGTACCAAATTTGTTTATTCTGAATTTTTTCTGTTTTCCAGGTTTTTATTAGAATGACAATGTTTAAACTTCTTAGAGAACTAATTTCTATGGAAAAATAAGAAAGTTATAGTTGATTTAGAATTTTACGTGTCATTATATTGTATCCTGAAGTT
>NW_008708721.1:113744-115404 GCF_000327385.1 Lottia gigantea | reverse complement strand
CAGCTTGACTAATTTGTCTGGTAAGGAAATCTAGAGTGTTGATCAGTTGGAAAACAGGTCTATCAGCTGTTCAATTATAGAATGAGACTCGCAGAAAATATAAAAATAATTTCATTTTATGATAAATATGTTTTTGTCATCTAAACAAATTTCAAATTGTTTAAAGATGAATTCATTAGTGCGGCCTGGTTTGATTATTCAGTAATGCATTTTACTTTCAGTTTGGATTTGTTTTTAGTCATGTTTTTTTGATGTCGTTGTTGTGATTGTGAGGTGTTCTCTCCACTGGTGCAGAGCACTGGACAGATAGGTCTTTAGTACAGATATCTGCCACTGTTCTATTCATTCCGTAAGATCTGAATTGTGGCTCGAGATAGCTATTTGATCTCGTTTTGAGGGATGTTATCTTTCAGACTACAAGTTTGGAGCCTGGTGAATATTTCATAGCGTGGAGAAACAGCAGCACGGGATGAGAAGGTTGACTGCCGTTGGTTTTGACATCACATCTCTGCAGTGGGCTGGACTGTAGGGTAGTACTAACAGAGTGGTGAGAACTTCCTCACATTTAGTCTCGTTAAAACCTCCCAATGCGCTGGCATCTCATACTGAAGCAATGGAGAAACACCTCAAGGTACCCCCTCAAGAATCAACACCAAAAATAATAAAGAATAGCCTTTAATTTGCTTATTTTCACAATTTAATGAATGTAAACAACGAATTTCAAGACGGTATCCGCCGTGTTTGTTGGCAATCGAAAGTAGACACTAGTCTTGATTGTCACACTATCAAAGCTTAGTACAATATCAAGTCTCGATTGTCATCCAACGTAAATTTTAAGAGGTCAAACCGCCCCAATGTCATTTCGTGCCATGGTAAATAAATATGTCTTGAAACGACTCTAAGACGACATTTAGACGGTTTGTACCATACAAAGAGGTAGTTTGAACAACCGACCATGTTTGCAATCGCAAATGATGAAAGGATTCGCAAGTTTTATTAATTTGTTCATGAGACCCGTTGGCGAAGTGGCAAAGGGGGCGAAATGACGTTAAACTACCTTTATTGACTCTTAAATCTGAGAGCTAGTAACAGGAAAAGACTACTCAGTCAATACTAAGCCGGCTTCAGACTACAAATAACTCACAAATTGACTTGTTTTACTCTATTTTGCTAAATAAAGAGAAAACTAATAAATCTTGCACAAATTGAGATCTTTTTACATGAAACTAGATTGAAGAGCTGTCCATTGTTCAACTGAACAAGCGTAAAGTGTGCCAGAGTCACTGTCAAAGTGTGGTGTCTTGATGTGTTTAAAAATATGTTTGACATAAGCAACAACTAAGTCAAACCTGACTGGCAAATAAGATTACACACATCCCTAAACCACTGTTTCATTTTGTGGGGAATGAGGCACTTTTTTAAAGGAAGACGTAGGCTTAATTATTTGTTTTTTTTTTTAATTCATTCTGTTGCCATTTTTTGTTTTTTTCAAATTTTTTTTCTAAATATAAGGAGCATAATTCTTAGGCCTCTTTTCTTTTTTGTTCATGTTTTGATCAACATTTCTGTGGTGAGTAGAAAATGAGAGAAGACACTGCTATCGTGGTTTTCACTGTCTGGTTTGCGTTTGTATAAATTTTCGGTTTAGCTATGATTTGCG
>NW_008708721.1:112012-113694 GCF_000327385.1 Lottia gigantea | reverse complement strand
CAAAATGAGACGGTATTTGAGGGATGTGTGCAATCTTATATGCCAGTCAGGCTTGACTTTGTTGTTGTTTGTTGCTCATGATATCAAACATATTTTTAAACAAATCAAGACTCCACACTTTGACAGAGACTCTGGTAAATTTTATGCTTCTTAAGTTTAACCATGGACAGCCCCTTAATCTAGTTTCATGCAAAAAAGATCCAAATTCGTGGTAGTTTCATTAGTTTTCTCTTTATTTAGCAAAACAGAGTAAAATGTGTTGATTTGTCAGTTATTTGTAGTCTGAATTCGGCTTAGTACGGACTGAATTGTCTTTTCCTGTTACTAGCTCTCAGATTTAAGAAATCAATAAAGGTATTCAGACGTCATTTCGCCCGCTTTACCACGTCGCCCCAGGGTCTCTTGAAAAAAAATAATAAAACTTGCCAATCTTGCAATCATTTACGATTGCAAACATTTGGAGTTGTTCAAAATACCTCCGCCTTTGGTAAAAACTGTCTAAATATCGTCTTAGAGTCGTGTCAAGACAAATTTATTTACCAGGGACGAAATGACACGGAGGCGGTTTGGCCTGTAATAAAATTACATTGTATGACAATCGAGACTTGAGCGTCTATTTAGCTTTGATAGTGTGACAATCAAGACTTGTATCTACTTTCGTTTTTCAACAAACATGGCGGACACGGTCTTGAAATTCATTGTTTACATTCATTAAATTGTGAAAATAAGCCAATTAAAGTCAATTCTGCATAATTCTTTGTGCTGATTTTTGAGGGGATACTTCGAGGCGTGTCTCTATGGCTTCAGTACGAGATGCCAGTGCCTTGGGAGGTTTCAATGAGACTAAATGTGAGGAAGTTCTCACCACTCTATACCGCAATCCAACCCGGTGCAGAGATGTGATGTCAAAACTAACTGCACTCAACCCTTCTTCTCCCACTCTGGTGTCTCTCCGTGCACTGAAATATTTACCAAGCTACAAAACTGCAGCCAGAGAGACAACATCCCTTAAGAAAAGACAAAGGAAAAAGAGGTCAAATGCTGATCTCAAGCCATAGTCTGAAGATCTTAGTTAGACGGAAGGAAGGAATAGAACAGTGGCAGATATCTGTAGAAAGACCCATCTGACCATGCTCTGCACATCTCACACTCACACTCACAAAAGAGGTTACTATAAAGAGATCCAAACTGAAAGGAAAATACACTAAAGACTAAACAAACCAGCTTGCATTAAGGAAACGATCTTTATTTTTTTGAGCAATTTAAGCTTACTATAGATAAAAAATTAAATTTGTTTCTATTTTTTTTTTTCCCCCAGTCCAATTCTACAATTGAACAGCTGGTAGACCTGTTTTCCAATCAACCCTACACTCGTAGATTACCTTACAAGGCAAATTAATCGAGCTCTAAATTCAACAGGCGCAGTCTTTTGAATGGAACACGAAAACCTTTGCCCAGTGTGCTACAGGCTGTGTACGAAACGTTAAAAGGTCCCTGGACAATTCAATCTAAGACAAAATTTTTTAGGCTAATGCCTATATGTCGTGTGCAAAATTTCCCTTATTGCACACGGCATGGTAGGCTATACACAGCCCGTCTTCATTAGCAGCTGCAGAAATGTGGGACGTAAACTCTCCATTCATTTCATTTCCGAAATTCCGCAAATCACAAGTAAGGATTAT
>NW_008708721.1:111104-111962 GCF_000327385.1 Lottia gigantea | reverse complement strand
AGAATGAATATATATATATTAAATGCCTAACATGTTAATGAAATATAAACAAAGGCTTACCCTAAAGAGGGGTTTTAAACACCAATAGGTATCAAGCAAAGGGCTTGAATACAAACTATTATATAGCCTAAAATGAAATGAGTTATGATGTAATATGTATATGTTGAAACAGTAAGAAAACTATGTATAACTTTGTACAATTGACCATAACTACCACAAGAGGAAATTACTAACTGGAATGCGCTAAAACTATAATGTACAGATAAAAACAAGAACTAGAAAGAAACTTACCAAAACTAGAGAAAATCCAGTGTTCACAAAACACAATATCCAAATGTGAAAAGAGACAAACAAAACTTCTGATACTAGCAAAGAGAAGGTCTTTACAATCCAGAAACTAATATAGTTGTGAAGGCAAAAAGATACAGAAAAGGCAGAAACCAAGGGGAGTCTGGGTAAACAAACTAGAAAGCCATGGTGGAGACCAATGGAAAGAGAGAAAGTGTGAGTGAGTGAAGAGGGAGAGTGAGTGAGTGAAGAAATGAACTCACTCAGATGAATAAGTATTAAGAGAGAGATAGAAAGAAAGAAGATAAGTGAACTGTGCTATAAAACATAAACAATAATTAAAACCTGGATAAACTTAAACAATAATATTTACACCTAAAATATAGCTCCATTACATATTCCCCCCCTTCTTCAAATGTTGTCCACAACATTTATCTTCATAAAAATTCTTCTGGAAATATAGATTTACACAATGTCGATAACATCTCTAACACAATCCTTAGTCGCTCTGGTGCTAGTGTAGCAAAATCCACAGGCAATAGAGATCTTGCCAAATCTGCTCGCCTTGAA
>NW_008708721.1:110005-111054 GCF_000327385.1 Lottia gigantea | reverse complement strand
TCCAGATACATTGCAATCCAAATTGAAACAATAAAATAATTTAAGGTGAAAGCAAAAGTAGAAAAAAATTTATTTCTGTAGTGTTTTATTTGGTACGAATTTACCTCAAGCTATTTTTATTTCTATTTGTTATGCCCATATTTGGACTAAGTTTTGATCCAAATTAAGATTTTAATGTTTGAAATTGTATTTTCTTTCAGGGTTTTGGAAAATATGAATAGCCTGTAATATCTAAATTTTTAATTTATTTGACAATTATTTAAGAAGATTTCAGTAAAAAGAGTTAGAAAGAAGATGTCAACAAAGTATAACATTAGTCAGGTACCAAATTTGTTTATTCTGAATTTTTTCTGTTTTCCAGGTTTTTATTAGAATGACAATGTTTAAACTTCTTAGAGAACTAATTTCTATGGAAAAATAAGAAAGTTATAGTTGATTTAGAATTTTACGTGTCATTATATTGTATCCTGAAGTTCTGATGAAAGTAGTATAAAAGAAAAACAGCTCTCACAGGCTTATAAATGGATATATTTGTATAATTTTTGAAGAGGATATTCCAGATACATTGCAATCTAAATTGAAGCAATAAAATGATTTTAAGCTTCCATACAAAAGTAGAAAAAAAATTATTTCCATAGTGTTTGATTTGGTATGAATGTACCTAAGCTATTTCTATTGATATTTGTTATGCCTATATGTGGACTATGTTTTGATCTAAATTAAGATTTCAATATTTGAAATTGTATTTTCTTTCAGGGTTTGGGAAATATGAATAGCCTGTAATATCTGTGAGGTTTTTATGTTATTTGTAATCAATAAATTTCAAGACTCTGTTTGCCATGTTGTTTTTAATAAACATTTTTCTGTAATCCAAATAATTTGATATTTGATGATATATATGATAAATAAGATATTTTTGTTTTTTTATGAATAAATTTTTAGCTAAAATTATCACGTCTTGATTTTCTTCAAATGGGTCATAATTTTTTCTCCAAACTATCATTGAGATTCAAGTTATCTCTAATAACATCCACACCCATATACCATGC
>NW_008708721.1:108789-109955 GCF_000327385.1 Lottia gigantea | reverse complement strand
ATTTAGTTATACAGGCTATTCATATTTTCCAAACCCTGAAAGAAAATACAATTTCAAACATCAAAACTTAGTCCAAATATGGGCATAACAAATATAAATAGAAATAGCTTGAGGTAAATTCATACCAAATAAAACACATCAGAAATAATTTTTTTTCTACTTTTGCTTTCAACCTTGAAATTATTTTATTGTTTCAATTTGGATTGCAATGATATCTGGAATATCCTGTCCAAAAATTATACAAATGTATTTATAAATAAGCGAGTGAGAGCTATTTTACTATTACACTCATTATTTCAAAATGGCTATACAGGATAAAATATAATAACGCGCAAAATTCTAAATGAACTATAACTTTCTTATTTCTTTTTCAAAACTAGGTCTGTAAAAAGTTTTAAGTTTGTTATTCTTATAAAAACCTGGAAAGCAGAAAAAATTCAAAACAAATAAATTCATTACCTAACTAAAGTTGTACTTTTTTGCCATCTTGTGTTTTTACTGAAATCTTCTCAATTAATGATCTGGTCAAATAACGTAAAAACCAAGACCTGAAAGAAATTACAAATTATTTTATTGTTTCAATTTCGATGGCAATGTATCTGGAATATCCTGTTCAAATATTATACAAATATATTCATTTATAAGCGAGTGAGAGCTTTTTTACTTTTATACCAATTTCATCACAACTTCAGGATACAATGTAATGACGCGTAAAATTCTAAATCAACTATAACTTTCTTATTTTTCGATAAAAAATAGATCTGTAAAAAGTTTCAAGGTTGTCATTCTCACAAAAATCTGGAAAACAGAACAAATTCAGAACAAACAAATTTGTTACCTAATTAAAGTTGAACTTTGTCGAAGCCTTGTTTTTACTGAAATCTTCTAAAATAATAATCTGGACAAATAACGTAAAAACCAAGACCTGAAAAAAATTACAAATTATTTTATTGTTTCAATGTACATTGAAATGTATCTGGAATATCCTGTCCAAAAATTATACAAATATATTAATTCATAAGCGATTGAGAGCTATTTTACTTTTATACTACTTTCATCAGAACTTCAGGATACAATAAAATGACACGTAAAATTCTAAATCAACTATAACTGTCTTATTTTTCAACAAAAACCAGATCTGTAAATAGTTTTAAGGTTGCCATCCT
>NW_008708721.1:101393-104654 GCF_000327385.1 Lottia gigantea | reverse complement strand
AATTTGCTCATTTTCACAATTTAATGAATGTAAACAACGAATTTCAAGACGGTGTCCGCCATGTTTGTTGGCAATCGAAAGTAGACACTAGTTTTGATTGTCACACTATCAAAGTTTAGTACACGATCAAGTCTCGATTGTCACACAACGTAAATTTTAAGAGGACAAACCGCCCCAATGTCATTTCGTCCCTGGTAAATAAATTTGTCTTGAAACGACTCTAAGACGGCATTTAGACGGTTTGTACCATACAAAGAGGTAGTTTGAACACCCGACCATGTTTGCAATCGCAAATGATGAAAGGATTCGCAAGTTTTATTAATTTGTTCATGAGACCCGTTGGCGAAGTGGCAAAAGGGGCGAAATGACGTTAAACTACCTTTATTGACTCTTAAATCTGAGAGCTAGTAACAGGAAAAGACAACTCAGTCCATACTAAGCCGGCTTCAGACTACAAATAACTCACAAATTGACTTGTTTTACTTTTTTTTGCTAAATAAAGAGAAAAATAATAAATGTTGCACAAATTGAGATCTTTTTACATGAAACTAGATTGAAGAGCTGTCCATTGTTCAACTGAACAAGCGTAAAGTGTGCCAGAGTCACTGTCAAAGTGTGGTGTCTTGATGTGTTTAAAAATATGTTTGACTTAAGCAACAACTAAGTCAAACCTGACTGGCAAAGAAAAATTACGTACATCTCTAAACCACTGTTTCATTTTGTGGGGAATGAGGCACTTATTTAAAGGAAGACGTAGGCCTAATTATTTTTTTTTTTTAATTCATTCTGTTGCCATTTTTTGTTTTTTTCAAATTTTTTTTCTAAATATAAGGAACATAATTCTTAGGCCTCTTTTTTTATGTCTTGATCAACATTTCTTTGGTGTGTAGAAAATGAGAGAAGACACTGCCGTGGTTTTCACTGTCTGGTTTGCGTTTGTATAAATTTTCGGTATGATTTGCGGAATTCAGAAATGAAATGAATGGAGACTTTACGTCTCACATTTCTGCAGCGGCCTTCAATTTTGTTTGAGATGGAATTGTCGAGGGATCTTTAACGTGCACAGCGCTGCAGCACACTGGGCAAAGGTTTTATTGTTCCATTCGCAAGACTGCGCGCCTGTTGAATTTACAGCTGTTCAATTATAGAATGAGACTCGCAAAAAATAAAAAATAATTTCATTTTGCTGATAAATATGTTTTTGTCATCTAAACAAATTCTAAATTGTTTAAAGATGAATTCTTTAGTGCGGCCTGGTTTGATTATTCAGTAATGCATTTTACTTTCAGTTGGGATTTGTTTTTAGTCATGTTTTTTTGTTGTTGTGATTGTGATTGAGAGGTGTTCTCTCCGCTGGTGCAGAGCACTGGACAGATAGTTCTTTAGTACAAATATCTGCCACTGTTCTATTCATTCTGTAAGATCTTCAGTGTGGCTCGAGTCAACACCAAAAATCATAAAGAATAGCCTTTAATTTGCTTATTTTCACAATTTAATGAATGTAAATGAAATGGGTGGTCAGCAAATAGGTTCTGAGAAACCACACATCCAATTAAGTTTTTAAAAGTTTATTATAACATATAACAAAAACCCTGAAATATTCAAAGCAGAATATTATACAGTGAAAGATAGTAATAGAAAATACATAATATATACAATATAAAGAATTATACAAAAATAGCTCTGTCGTCTTAACCGTCTTATTATTGGAAGAATAATAAGAATAACCTGCGGGGGTTCCAATTACTTANAATGAATATATATATATTAAATGCCTAACATGTTAATGAAAAATAAAACAGGCTTACCCTAAAGAGGGGTTTAAACACCAATAGGTATCAAGCAAAGGGCTTGAATACAAACTATTATATAGCCTAAAATGAAATGAGTTATGATGTAATATGTATATGTTGAAACAGTAAGAAAACTATGTATAACTTTGTACAATTGACCATAACTACCACAAGAGGAAATTACTAACTGGAATGCGCTAAAACTATAATGTACAGATAAAAACAAGAACTAGAAAGAAACTTACCAAAACTAGAGAAAATCCAGTGTTCACAAAACACAATATCCAAATGTGAAAAGAGACAAACAAAACTTCTGATACTAGCAAAGAGAAGGTCTTTACAATCCAGAAACTAATATAGTTGTGAAGGCAAAAAGATACAGAAAAGGCAGAAACCAAGGGGAGTCTGGGTAAACAAACTAGAAAGCCATGGTGGAGACCAATGGAAAGAGAGAAAGAGTGAGTGAGTGAAGAGGGAGAGTGAGTGAGTGAAGAAATGAACTCACTCAGATGAATAAGTATTAAGAGAGAGATAGAAAGAAAGAAGATAAGTGAACTGTGCTATAAAACATAAACAATAATTAAAACCTGGATAAACTTAAACAATAATATTTACACCTAAAATATAGCTCCATTACATATTCCCCCCCTTCTTCAAATGTTGTCCACAACATTTATCTTCATAAAAATTCTTCTGGAAATATAGATTTACACAACGTCGGTAACATCTCTAACACAATCCTTAGTCGCTCTGGTGCAAGTGTAGCAAAATCCACAGGCAATAGAGATCTTGCCAAATCTGCTCGCCTTTGAAATCTGGGAATCTGCTGTGTTAGGACATACTCACCACGTTGTATCCATTGGGGTGCTTGTCGTGTTCTCGATGGTCGCGGTTGATCTTCATCTTCAGGTCTGTTTTGTTCATCGTCGATAGTATCTGGTACTGGTTCTGGTGATGTATGTTGTACAACCTCAGCTGGGGCTAGCTAAAGGTAAGAAATTTACCTGATCCACAATTATTACTGATTCGTCTTCGTCAGTTGAATCACTTGTATCGTCACCATCAATCATGTCACTTACCACTTTGTTGGTTACCGGTACTCTACTCTTACCTGATTGTTTTGGTAGTTCAGGAACTGTACCAATAGGAAGTAAGTGGTTCCTATGCAAAATTCTCTTTCGTCCAGTACCATCATTAGCTATCACTTCATATACGGGTATCTCTTCATTTGGTCTTCTTATCACTCGGTATGGCTTTTCTTCCCATTTATCTGCGATCTTGTGTCTGCCATCAAATGGTAACTTCTTCACCAGCACTAAATCTTCTGGCTCCAAGGTGTTATTTCTGGCTCTAAGGTTGTATTTGTAATTACCTGCTTGATTCTTCTTAGCCTTGGCGACTTCTTCAGATGCAGCGGTGTAGGCATACTCCAACTTCTCTCTGAGTTTATCCACGTAGGAGTTGTAGT
>NW_008708721.1:99087-100631 GCF_000327385.1 Lottia gigantea | reverse complement strand
TACCAAGTCATCAGTCACTTCAGTAAATTTCTGTCTCCATCACCAGTTATCGTGCGCCTGAATAAGGTTCCCGATCTAAGGACGAAGTGTCCATATTCCCGATTCAAAGCTGCTTCCTCTTGTGATGTAGCTCGTGAATGTGGTTTCCTGTTTTTCTCTAGATTAATAATAACATGTTTCAATAAAGGAAGGAAGAAAGGAAGGAATAGAACAGTGGCAGATATCTGTAGAAAGACCCATCTGGCCATGCTCTGCACATCTCACACTCACACTCACAAAAGAGGTTACTATAAAGAGATCCAAGTAAAATGGGTTGAATTGTCAGTTATTTGTAGTCTGAATTCGGCTTAGTACGGACTGAGTTGTCTTTTCCTGTTACTAGCTCTCAGATTTAAGAAATCAATAAAGGTATTCAGACGTCATTTCGCCCGCTTTACCACTTCGCCCCAGGGTCTCTTGAAAAAAAATAATAAAACTTGCCAATCTTGCAATCATTTACGATTGCAAACATTTGGAGTTGTTCAAAATACCTCCGCCTTTGGTAAAAACTGTCTAAATATCGTCTTAGAGTCGTGTCAAGACAAATTTATTTACCAGGGACGAAATGACACGGAGGCGGTTTGGCCTGTAATAAAATTACATTGTATGACAATCGAGACTTGAGCGTCTATTTAGCTTTGATAGTGTGACAATCAAGACTAGTATCTACTTTCGTTTTTCGACAAACATGGCGGACACGGTCTTGAAATTCATTGTTTACATTCATTAAATTGTGAAAATAAGCCAATTAAAGTCTATTCTGCATAATTCTTTGTGCTGATTTTTGAGGGGATACTTCGAGGCGTGTCTCTATGGCTTCAGTACGAGATGCCAGTGCCTTGGGAGGTTTCAATGAGACTAAATGTGAGGAAGTTCTCACCACTCTATACCGCAATCAAACCCGGTGCAGAGATGTGATGTCAAAACTAACTGCACTCAACCCTTCTTCTCCCACTCTGGTGTCTCTCCGTGCACTGAAATATTTACCAAGCTACAAAACTGCAGCCAGAGAGACAACATCCCTTAAGAAAAGACAAAGGAAAAAGAGGTCAAATGCTGATCTCAAGCCATAGTCTGAAGATCTTAGTTAGACGGAAGGAAGGAATAGAACAGTGGCAGATATCTGTAGAAAGACCCATCTGGCCATGCACTGCACATCTCACACTCACACTCACAAAAGAGGTTACTATAAAGAGATCCAAACTGAAAGGAAAATACACTAAAGACTAAACAAACCAGCCTGCATTAAGGAAACCATCTTTATTTTTTTGAGCAATTTAAGTTTACTATAGATAAAAAATTAAATTCGTTTCTATTTTTTTTTTCCCTCAGTCCAATTCTACAATTGAACAGCTGGTAGACCTGTTTTCCAAATAACCCTACACTCGTAGATTACCTTACAAGACAAATTAATCGAGCTCTAAATTCAACAGGCGCAGTCTTTTGAATGGAACACGAAAACCTTTGCCCAGTGTGCTACAGGCTGTGTACGAAGCGTTAAAAGG
>NW_008708721.1:94858-96053 GCF_000327385.1 Lottia gigantea | reverse complement strand
TGCTGATTTTTGAGGGGATACTTCGAGGCGTGTCTCTATGGCTTCAGTACGAGATGCCAGTGCCTTGGGAGGTTTCAATGAGACTAAATGTGAGGAAGTTCTCACCACTCTATACCGCAATCCAACCCGGTGCAGAGATGTGATGTCAAAACTAACTGCACTCAACCCTTCTTCTCCCACTCTGGTGTCTCTCCGTGCACTGAAATATTTACCAAGCTACAAAACTGCAGCCAGAGAGACAACATCCCTTAAGAAAAGACAAAGGAAAAAGAGGTCAAATGCTGATCTCAAGCCATAGTCTGAAGATCTTAGTTTGACGGAAGGAAGGAAGGAAGGAAGGAATAGAACAGTGGCAGATATCTGTAGAAAGACCCATCTGGCCATGCTCTGCACATCTCACACTCACACTTCACAAAAACAAGGTTACTACAAAGAGATCCAAACTGAAAGGAAAATACACTAAAGACTAAACAAACCATCCTGCATTAAGGAAACCATCTTAGTATAGATATAAAATTAAATTCGTTTCTATTTTTTTTTTTTCCCCCAGTCCAATTCTACAATTGAACAGCTAGTAGACCTGTTTTCCAAACAACCTTACACTCGCTGAAATTCTGATGAAAGTAGTATAAAAGTAAAATAGCTCCCACTTGCTTACAAATAAATATATTTGTATAATATTTGTACAGGATATTCCAGATACATTGCAATCCAAATTCAAACAATAAAATAATTTTAAGGTCGAAAGCAAAAGTAGAAAAAAATTTATTTCTGTAGTGTTTTATTTGGTACGAATTTACCTCAAGCTATTTTTATTTATATTTGTTATGCCCATATTTGGACTAAGTTTTGATCCAAATTAAGATTTTAATGTTTGAAATTGTATTTTCTTTCAGGGTTTTGAAAAATATGAATAGCCTGTAATATCTAAATTTTTAATTTATTTGACAATTATTTAAAAAGATTTCAGTAAAAAGAGTTAGAAAGAAGATGTCAACAAAGTATAACATTAGTCAGGTACCAAATTTGTTTATTCTGAATTTTTTCTGTTTTCCAGGTTTTTATTAGAATGACAATGTTTAAACTTCTTAGAGAACTAATTTCTCCGGAAAAATAAGAAAGTTATAGTTGATTTAGAATTTTACGTGTCATTATATTGTATCCTGAAGTTCTGATGAAATTAGTATAAAAGAAA
>NW_008708721.1:91398-92442 GCF_000327385.1 Lottia gigantea | reverse complement strand
CACTCGCTGAAGTTCTGATGAAAGTAGTATAAAAGTAAAATAGCTCCCACTTGCTTATAAATAAATATATTTGTATAATATTTGAACAGGATATTCCAGATACATTGCAATCCAAATTGAAACAATAAAATAATTTTAAGGTTGAAAGCAAAAGTAGAAAAAAATTTATTTCTGTAGTGTTTTATTTGGTACGAATTTACCTCAAGCTATTTTTATTTATATTTGTTATGCCCATATTTGGACTAAGTTTTGATCCAAATTAAGATTTTAATGTTTGAAATTGTATTTTCTTTCAGGGTTTTGGAAAATATGAATAGCCTGTAATATCTAAATTTTTAATTTATTTGACAATTATTTAAGAAGATTTCAGTAAAAAGAGTTAGAAAGAAGATGTCAACAAAGTATAACATTAGTCAGGTACGAAATTTGTTTATTCTGAATTTTTTCTGTTTTCCAGGTTTTTATTAGAATGACAATCTTTAAACTTCTTACAGAACTAATTTCTATGGAAAAATAAGAAAGTTATAGTTGATTTAGAATTTTACGTGTCATTTTATTGTATCCTGAAGTTCTGATGAAAGTAGTATAAAAGTAAAATAGCTCCCACTTGCTTATAAATAAATATATTTGTATAATATTTGAACAGGATATTCCAGATACATTGCAATCCAAATTGAAACAATAAAATAATTTTAAGGTTGAAAGCAAAAGTAGAAAAAAAATTATTTCCATAGTGTTTGATTTGGTATGAATGTACCTAAGCTATTTCTATTGATATTTGTTATGCCTATATGTGGACTATGTTTTGATCTAAATTAAGATTTCAATATTTGAAATTGTATTTTCTTTCAGGGTTTGGGAAATATGAATAGCCTGTAATATCTGTGAGGTTTTTATGTTATTTGTAATCAATAAATTTCAAGACTCTGTTCGCCATGTTGTTTTTAATAAACATTTTTCTGTAATCCAAATAATTTTTTAAAGATGATATTTTTGTTTTTTTATGAATAAATGTTTAGCTAAAATTATCACGTCTTGATTTCT
>NW_008708721.1:90284-91348 GCF_000327385.1 Lottia gigantea | reverse complement strand
TCGTTTCTATTTTTTTTCCCCCAGTCCAATTCTACAATTGAACAGCTGGTAGACCTGTTTTCCAAACAACCCTACACTCGTAGATTACCTTACAAGACAAATTAATCAAGCTCTAGTTTGGAGAAAAAATTATGACCCATTTGAAGAAAATCAAGACGTGATAATTTTAGCTAAAAATTTATTCATAAAAAAACAAAAATATCATCTTAAAAAATTATTTCGATTACAGAAAAATGTTTATTAAAAACAACATGGCGAACAGAGTCTTGAAATTTATTGATTACAAATAACATAAAAACCTCACAGATATTACAGGCTATTCATTATTCCCAAACCCTGAGAGAAAATACAATTTCAAATATTGAAATCTTAATTTAGATCAAAACATAGTCCACATATAGGCATAACAAATATCAATAGAAATAGCTTAGGTACATTCATACCAAATCAAACACTATGGAAATAATTTTTTTTCTACTTTTGCATGGAAGCTTAAAAATATTTTATTGTTTCAATTTGGATTGCAATGTATCTGGAATATCCTGTTCAAAAATTATACAAACATATTCATTTATAAGCCTGTGAGAGCTGTTTTTCTTTTATACTACTTTCATCAGAACTTCAGGATACAATATAATGACACGTAAAATTCTAAATCAACTATAACTTTCTTATTTTTCCATAGAAATTCGTTCTCTAAGAAGTTTAAAAATTGTCAGTCTAATAAAAACCTGGAAAACAGAAAAAATTCAGAATAAACAAATTTGGTACCTGACTAATGTTATACTTTGTTGACATCTTCTTTCTAACTCTTTTTACTGAAATCTTCTTAAATAATTGTCAAATAAATTAAAAATTTAGATATTACAGGCTATTCATATTTTTCAAAACCCTGAAAGAAAATACAATTTCAAACATTAAAATCTTAATTTGGATCAAAACTTAGTCCAAATATGGGCATAACAAATATAAATAAAAATAGCTTGAGGTAAATTCGTACCAAATAAAACACTACAGAAATAAATTTTTTTCTACTTTTGCTTTCAACCTTAAAATTATCTTAT
>NW_008708721.1:77198-90234 GCF_000327385.1 Lottia gigantea | reverse complement strand
TATTTTTTTTTACTTTTGCATGGAAGCTTAAAATTATTTTATTGTTTCAATTTGGATTGCAATGTATCTGGAATATCCCGTCCAAAAATTATACTAATATATTTATTCAAAAGCGAGCGAGAGCTATTTTACTATTACACTCATTTTTTCAAAATGGCTATACAGGATAAAATATAATAACGCGCAAAATTCTAAATGAACTATAACTTTCTTATTTCTTTTTCAAAACTAGGTCTGTAAAAAGTTTTAAGTTTGTCATTCTTATAAAAACCTGGAAAGCAGAACAAATTCAAAACAAATAAATTTGTTACCTGACTAAAGTTCTACTTTGTTGAAATCTTGTTTTTACTGAAATCTTCTCAATTAATGATCTGGACAAATAACGTAAAAACCAAGACCCGAAAGAAATTAAAAATTATTTTATTGTTTCAATTTCGATTGCAATGTATCTGGAATATCCTGTCCAAATATTATACAAATATATTCATTTATAAGCGAGTGACAGCTAATTTTACTTTTATACTACTTTCATCAGAACTTCAGGATACAATATAATGACACGTAAAATTCTAAATCAACTATAACTTTCTTATTTTTCAATAAAAACTAGATCTGTAAAATGTTTCAAGGTTGTCATTCTTACAACAATCTGGAAAACAGAACAAATTCAGAAAAAACAAATTTGTTACCTAATTAAAGTTGAACTTTGTCGAAGCCTTATTTTTACTGAAATCTTCTCAAATAATAATCTGGTCAAATAACGTAAAAACCAAGACCTGAAAGAAATTACAAATTATTTTATTGTTTCAATTTGGATTGCAATGTATCTGGAATATCCTGTCCAAATATTATACAAATATATTCATTTATAAGTGAGTGACAGCTAATTTTACTTTTATACTAATTTCATCAGAACTTCAGGATACAATATAATGACACGTAAAATTCTAAATCAACTATAACTTTCTTATTTTTCTATAAAAACTAGATCTGTAAAAAGATTCAAGGTTGTCATTCTTACAACAATCTGGAAAACAGAACAAATTCAGAATAAACAAATTTGTTACCTGACTAATGCTGTACTTTAACATTTTGTGTTTTACTGAAATCTTCTCAATTAATGATCTGGTCAAATAACATAAAAACCAAAACCTGAAAGAAATCACAAATTATTTTATTCTTTCAATTTGTATTGCAATGTATCTGGAATATCCTGTCCAAATATTATACAAATATATTTATCTAGAAGCGAGTGAGAGCTATTTTACTTTTATACTACTTTCATCAGAACTTCAGGATACGATATAATGACACGTAAAATTCTAAATCAACTATAACTTTCTTATTTTTCTATAGAAACTGGTTCTGTACAAAGTTTAAAGATTGTCATTCTGACAAGAACCTGGAAAGCAAAAAAAATGCAGAACAACCAAATTTTTTACCTGACTAAAGTTGTATTTGTTGACACTTTGTTACTAACTGTTTTTACTGATATCTTGAAAATAATCACTTTGTCGAGAAACATAAAAACTTAGATTACAGTCTCTTCATCCTTCCCAAACCCTGAAAGAAATTACAATTTCAAACATTAAAATCTTAATATAGATCATAGTTCACATATAGGCATAATAAATGTTTATAAATGTAACAAATCAAACACTGCAGAAATATTTTTTTTCTACTTTTGCATGGAAGCTTAAAATTATTTTAATTGTTTTAATTGGTACTGCAATGTATCTGGAATATCCTGTCCAAAACTTAAACAAATATTTTCATTTATAAGCGACTGACAATGTTTTTACTTTTACAAAAGAAATTGACTTGAGTGGTGAATTTGGCTCATTTGACTAGGCCTACAAGATGCACCGCCTCAAGATTTTGAATTCATAGTTCAGGCTAAAAAAAAGACAAGACAAGGATCAAAATCTGTTTGCAGACTTCAGAGAAACTTAAAAGAATGTGATCCAATCCCCTGATTGCCAAATCAGTTGTTAGATTTTGTCCTATCCTCTTTAAACTGATGTACATTTGAAACTTCTGAAAAAAACCCGCCATTTTGTTATTTCTACTCTATTTGTTTTGCTTGAAATTCGAGACTAAAGAAACAGGACTCTTTATTGCTTATTGGACAGTCAAGTCTACGACCTACGTCATTTATTATCTAAGGGAGAAAACTCCATTGAATGATGTCAAAATTTTTTGTGATGGTTGATTAAAGTTCGACGCATGAAGCCTGAATTTTGAAGGAGGATTGAATTGTCTCCCATTCTTTCTATGGTCGATATCACCGTTTAACCCTTTCCAGAGAGGAAAAATCTTGAAAAGAGACTAATAGAGCCTACCGTTTGGACAATTTCTTTGATTCTTTTAAATAAAAACCACCACAATGTCTTTTCAAAAACAAAAACATACTTAACAGCAAAATAAAATTATTTTTTTATTTTCTGCGAGTCTCATTCTATAATTGAACAGCTGATAGACATGTTTTCCAACTGACCAACACTTCCATACTAGACAAATAAGTCGAGCTGTAAATTCAGCAGGCGCGCAGTCTTGCGAATGGAACTTGCAGAAAATAAAAAATAATTCTATTTTGCTGATAAATATGTTTTTGTTATCTCAATAAATTTTAAATTGTTTAAAGATGAATTCATTAGTGCGGCCTGGTTTGATTATTCAGTAATGCATTTTACTTTCAGTTTGGATTTGTTTTTAGTCATGTTTTTTTGATGTTGTTGTTGTGATTGTGAGGTGTTCTCTCCGCTGGTGCAGAGCACTGAACAGATAGGTCTTTAGTACAGATATCTGCCAGTGTTCTATTCATTCTGTAAGATCTTCATTGTGGCTCGAGATAACTATTTGATCTTGTTTTTAGGGATGTTGTCTTTCAGAGAAGAACAATTTAACCAATTTTGAACTTTAAAGACTTGAAGAATGATGATAACAATTTTTATATCTTTAGATGTTTCGAGTATTTACACGAACATTGCTAACAATTTTGGTTTAGACGCTGTCCGTAAAGCCGTTATTAGAAATCTTTCCGAAGAAAGACCAGATAAAGAAATTTTAGAACTTCTAGAAATATGTTTAACGCATAATGACTTTACTTTCAATGGAAAAACATACCTTCAAATTTCTATAAAAGCTATGGGCAAACGTTTTGCTATGCAAATGTCTTTATGGCCGAATGAGGACGCGAAATAGACCAAATTTCAGCTTTCAAACGCCTTTTTACAGCCGATATCTTGACGATATTTTTATCATTTGGACCGAATCACTAGAAAACTTTTGGCAATATTTTGAAATACTAAGCAATCACCACCCTTCAGTTAAATTAACGGCGAACATTAGCGACAATATTATGGATTTCTTAGACACTACGGTGTTCAAGGAAAAAATCTTCCAAAGTTGATATTAAAGTACTTCAGAAGACAAATGACCCTCCTCCTTCGCCTACTGAATTCGGCTGGTTCTGCGTGTCGTACCTGCGAACATATATCTATTTCTCATTTCTTTAAAAACAATAAAACCGGAAAAACTTTTTTAATGACTGACCAAATTTCATGCAGAGAACAAAATCTGATTTAACTAATTTCATGTAAAAATGCGACATACAGTATATTGGAGAAACAAAGAACGCGCTGCGAACTCGCTTTAACGGCCATCGTTACGATATAGTACATGGCAAAACCAGACCAATTTCCAATCACTTTAACCAACCCGACCATTCCATTGAAGACTTGTTGATTATGCCAATTGAAAAGATACAACCTATGCTGAATATCAAGCCAAAGCAAAGACGATGGATGGACCAACTTCAAACTGTATATCCTAATGGCTTAAATATTCAACACGACAACCAGATAATATCCTCATGTCTACAGCTAAAGAAATGATACTACCACAGATAGCATTACAGAAACATCCTTAGTTAACATATCTAATTATCTTAACCTTAGATACTACCACAGATAGTATTACAGAGACATTCTTAGTTAACATATCTAATTATCTTAACCTTAGATACTACCACAGATAGTATTACAGAGACATCCTTAGTTAACATATCTAATTATCTTAACCTTAGATACTACCACAGATAGTATTACAGAGACATTCTTAGTTAACATATCTAATTATCTTAACCTTAGATACTACCACAGATAGTATTACAGAGACATTCTTAGTTAACATATCTAATTATCTTAACCTTAGATACTACCACAGATAGTATTACAGAGACATCCTTAGTTAACATATCTTAGTATCTTAACCTTAGATACTACCACAGATAGTATTACAGAGACATCCTTAGTTAACATATCTTAGTATCTTAACCTTTAACTTGCACCTTGTTTTATCATAAATCTTTACTTTGTGACCTAGGCCAGTGCTTTCATGAGAATATGTTCTCATCGCCTTCTAACACTACAAGTTTGGAGCTTGGTGAATATTTCATTACATGGAGAAACAACAGCACGAGATAAGAAGGGTTGACTGCCGTTGGTTTTGACATCACATCTCTGCAGCGGGTTGGACTGTAGGGTAGCACTAATAGAGTGGTGAGAACTTCCTCACAATTAGTCTTGTTAAAACCTCCCAATGCGCTGGCATCTCATACTGAAGCAATAGAGACACACCTCAAAGTACCCCCTCAAGAATCAACACCAAAAATTATAAAGAATAGCCTTTAATTTGCTTAATTTCACAATTTAATGTGAACAACCGACCATGTTTGCAATCGCTAATGATGAAAGGATTCGCAAGTTTTATTAATTTGTTCATGAGACTCTGTGGCGAAGTGGCAAAGGGGCGAAATGACGTTAAACTACCTTTATTGACTATTAAATCTGAGAGCTAGTAACAGGAAAAGACAACTCAGACCGTACTAAGGCTGCTGCAGACTACAAATAACTCACAAATTGACTTGTTTTACTCTATTTTGCTAAATAAAGAGAAAACTAATAAATCTGGCACAAATTGAGATCCTTTTACATGAAACCAGATTGAAGAGCTGTCCATTGTTCAACTGAACAAGCGTAAAGTGTGCCAGAGTGACTGTCAAAGTGTGGTGTCTTGATGTGTTTAAAAATATGTTTGACATAAGCAACAACTAAGTCAAACCTGACTGGCAAATAAGATTACACACATCCCTAAACCACTGTTTCATTTTGTGGGGAATGGGGCACTTTTTTAAAGGAAGACGTAGGCTTAATTATTTGTTTTTTTTTTTAATTCATTCTGTTGCCATTTTTTGTTTTTTTCAAATTTTTTTTCTAAATATAAGGAACATAATTCTTAGGCCTCTTTTCTTTTTTTTTATGTCTTGATCAATATTTCTGTGGTGTGTAGAAAATGAAAGAAGACACTGCCATGGTTTTCACTGTCTGGTTTGCGTTTGTATAAATTTTCCGTATGATTTGCGGAATTCAGAAATGAAATGAATGGAGACTTTACGTCTCACATTTCTGCAGCTGCCTTCAATTTTGTTTGAGATGGAATTGTCGCGGGGATCTTTAACGTGCACAGCCTGCAGCACACTGGGCAAAGGTTTTATTGTTCCATTTGCAAGACTGCGCACCTGTTGAATTTACAGCTTGACTAATTTGTCTGGTAAGGAAATCTAGAGTGTTGGTCAGTTGGAAAACAGGTCTATCAGCTGTTCAATTATAGAATGAGACTCGGATATGGCCCTGAGCTTGCTTGGGTGGTCATCCATTGAAACCCACATTGATAGTCAAAAACTCTTATTCTTTGGTCGTTTGCTCTCTTTAAACGTGGTCTTTCTTCCTAGAAGAATGCTTATAAGTAGACTTTTAGAATGTAAGTATCAGTGCTGTTCCTCCTCTCGAGGATTTGCATCAGAGATACTAACAATCCTTGATAAATATGGTTTAAATAATTATTTAGTTAATTTTTTTGAGTCTTCTCAATTTCCTATAAAATCTAAATGGAAGAATATTGTATATAAATCGATCAGTAACGGTGAACTCAGATCTTGGAAAGATAGAATTGATTGTGACTCCAATTTTGTCTTGTTTAAAGAGGTTCACTCACAAATTGAACATCATGCCGCCTATGATGTTTGGAGGGCTGACCCCACTTTTAAAAATAGTTGTCGTGTTATTATCAAAGCTCTGTGTCTGATAAGGGTAGACTCTCCCCAGTCTGAAGTAAAAACCCTGTGTGAAAAGTGCGGTTTGTTCTTTTCGTGTCCAATAGTTCATATATTATTGCATTGTGCCACATTTACTGAACTTAGAGATACATTTTGGTGTCAGTTAAGTTTTCTTTTCTTATTATTATTCGTGTTAATTCAATATTTATTAATATTATTCAAATATTTATTTATGTATTTTCCATGTTTACAATATTATGTATCAATATCTTCATATTTGGAGGAAATAAAAGATTATATATAATTAAGGGAGGTAACTAGTTACTATAAACTAGTTTTCACTATTATAGGGAGGTAATTGGTTGCTATAAATTAATTTTCAATAATTACAGAAGATGACTAGTTACTGTTCAGTAATTTTCACTAATTGATTAGGGAGGTAACCGGTTACTTAACATTAATTTTTACTATTTAAGGGAAATAACTAGTAACTATAAATTAATTTTCACTAATTAATTAAGCAGGTAACTAGTTACTATAATTTTATATTTACTATTTAAGGGAGGTAACTAGTTGCTATAAATTAATTCATATTAGTAATATAAACTTATATTCACTATTAAAAGGATGCTACTATATACTAAATACCATATATTACTTTTCAGTATCAAAAGGGAAGTAACTTGTTACTATTAATTTATTTCCACTAATCAAGGGAGGTAACTAGTTATAATGAATTAATTTTCACTATTCAAAGTAGGTAACTAGTTACTGTAAGTTAATGTTAACTAAATAAGGTAGGTTACTAAAATCAAATATTCACTATTAAAGGGAAGTAACTAGTTACTTTATATTGTTATTCACTATTAAAGGGATGTAACAATTTACTAAGAATTACGTTTCGCTACTTAAGGGAGGTAACTAGTTACTAAAAATTAATATTAAAGGGAGGTAACTAGTTACTATAAGTTATCATTCACTATTAAAGGTAACTAGTTACTATATATTAATTTTTAATACCACAAATACAGGGAGGTAACTAGTATAAATGAATTTCACAATTAAAGGAAGGTAACTAGTAACTATGAATTAATTTGACTAATAAGGGGAAGTAACTTGTTACTATAAATTAATTTTCACTATTTGAAGAAGGTAACTAGTTACTATAGGTTAATTTTAACTACTTCAGGTAAGTAACTAGTTACTATAAATTAATATTCAATATCAAAGGGGGGTAACAAGTTAGTATAAATTACGTTTCGCTACTTAAGGGGGTAACTAGTTACTAAAAATTAATATTCACTATCAAAGCGAGGTAACTAGTTTTTATAAAATATCATATTAAAGGGAGGTATTTAGTCACTACATAGTCATTTTCACTATAAAAGGGAGGTAACAAGTTACTATAAACAAATATTCACTATAAAAGGGACTAGTAACTAGTTACTTTCAATTAAGTTTCACTAATAAAAGGATGTAACTAATCACTATAAATTAGGTTTCAATTATTAAGGGAGGTAACTATTTATTATAAGTGAATATTTACTATTAAAGGGAAGTAACAAGCTATTATATATTGATATCTACTATTAAATGGAGGTAACTAGTTAATATAAACTAATATTCGCTAATAAAAGGAGGAAACTAGCTACTATATACTAAATACTTTATATTAATTTTCAGTATCAAAAAGGAAGTAACTTGTTACAGTATATTTATTTCCACTAATCAAGGGAGGTTACTAGTTATTATCAATTAATTTTCACTATTCAAAGGAGGTAACTAGTTACTATAAGTTAATTTTAACTAATAAAGGTAGGTAACTAGTTACTATAAATTATAATTCACTAAGAGAGGTAACAATTTACTATAAATTACGTTTCGCTAGGGAAGTAACTAGTTTCTATCAGCTAGTTTTCACCATGAAAGGCATGTAACAAGTTACTATCAATTAATTTTCACTAAATAAGGGAGATAACAATCTAGTTTTCACTGTGAAAGGGGGATATTTAATTACTATATGTTAATTTTCAATAATTAAGGGAGGTAACTACTTACTTTCAATTATTTTTCACTATCAAATGGAAGTAACTAGTTACTGTATATCTTTTACAGTTTTACAATTTAAGAGGGTTAACTAGCTATTATGAAATAGTTTTTACTATTAAAGGGAGGTAAACTAATTACTATTATTAAATCTTCACTATTTAAGGAAGGTAACAAAATACTATAAAGTAGCTTTCACTGTGAAAGGGAGGTAACTAGTTACAATATATTAATTTTCACTACTACTTGAGGTGACAAGTTATTATAAACCAGTTTTCACTATGAAAGAAAGGTAACTAGTTGCTATGCATTAGTTTTCACTATTAAAGGGAGAGAACTAGTTACTATAAATCAGTTTTCACTATGAAAGGGAGGTAACTACTTACTATATGTTATCATTCACTATTGAAGGGAGGTAACTAGTTACTATCAATTAGGTTCCACTATTATAGGGAGGTAACTAGTTACTATAAATGAATTTCACAATTAAAGGGAGGTAAGTAGTTACTATGAATTAATTTGACTAATAATGTGAGGTAACTAGTTATTGTAGATAATTATTCACTATCAAAGGGAGGTAACTAGTTACTATAAATTATTATTCACTATTAACAGGAGGTAAGTGAGTTAACTAGTTATTAAAAGTATACATTCACTATTAATGGGAGGTAACTAGTTACTATAATTTATTATTAATTATTAAATGGAGGTAATTGGTCACTACAAAGGCATTGTCACTATAAAAGGTAACTAGGTACTATAAATTAATTTTCACTATTAAAGGGAGGTAACTAGGTACTATAAATCAAATATTCACTATAACTAGGTAACTAGGTACTATGAATTATTATTTACTATTAAAGGGAGGTAACAAGGTACTTTAAATTACTTTTCGATACTTAAGGGAGGTAATTAGTTAATAAAAATTAATTCACAGTTAAAGGTAGGTAACTAGTTACTATAAATTTTTATTTACTATTAAAGGGAGGTAATTAGTCACTACAAAGATATTTTCACTATAAAAAGGGAGGTAAAAAGTTACTATGAATAAATATTCACTATCAAAGGAAGGTAACTAGTTACTATCAATCAGTTTTTACTATCAAAGGGAGGTAACTAGTTACTATATATTATTTTTCACTATTTAATCAGGAGGAAACTAGTTACTAAAATTTAGTTTTCATTAATTAAGGGAGGTAACTAGTTTCTATAAACTAGATTTTAATATTAAAGGGAATTAACTAGTTACAATAAATTAGTTTTCAATAATTAAGGGAGGTAACTATACTACATATTAATTTTCACCACTAAATGGAGATAACAATTTACTATAAACTAGTTTTCACTATGAAAGGGAGGTAACTAATTACTTTGTATTGTTTTTCACTAATTAAGATAGATAACTACTTACTTTCAATTAATTTTCACTATTTAAGGGAGGTAACAAGCTACTATAAATTAGTTTTCACTATTAACAGGAGGTAAACTAGTCACTATAATTAAATGTTCATTAATTAAGGGAGGTAACCAGTCAATATAAATTAGTTTTCACTATTAAAAGGAGGTAGCTAGTTACTATATATTAATTTTCAGTACTAAATAACAAAATACTATATACTAGTTTTCACTATGAAAGGGAGGTAACTAGTTACTATGTAGTAATTTTCACTACTAAAGGGAGGTAAAAAAAATACTATAAACTATTTTTCACTAATCAAGGGAGGTAACTAGTCACTATAAATTAGTTTTCACTATTAAAAGGAGGTAACTAGTTACTATAAATCAGTTTTCACTATTAAAAGGAGGTAGCTAGTTACTATATAATAATTTTCACTACTAAAGGGAGGTAACAATTTACTATAAACTAGTTTTCACTGTGAAAGGGAGGTAATTAATTACTATATATAAATTTTCACTAATTAAGAGAGATAACTACTTACTATCAATTAATTTCCAATATAGAATGGAGGTAACTAGTTACTGTAGATTAGTTTTCACTATTAAAGGGAGGTAAACTAGTTACTATATATTAATTTTTAATACTAAAGGGAGGTAACAAAATACTATAAATCAGTTTTCACTAATAGTTACTACAATTTAATTTTCACTAATCTAGTTTCTGTAAGCTACTTTTCACTATGAAAGGGATGTAAATAGTTAATATAAATTAATTTTCACTAATTATGGGAGGTAACAAGTTACTATCAACTAGTTTTCACAATTAAAGAGAGGTAACTAGTAACTATATATTAATTTTTACTATTAAAGGGATGTAACTTGTTGCTATAAATTGATTTACAATACTTAATTAGGGAGGTAACTAGTTACTATATATTATTTTTCAATAATTAAGGGTGGTAACTAGTTTCTATATATTAATTTTTAATAATTAAGGGTGGTAACTAGTTTCTATCAACTAGATTTTAAAATGAAAGGGAGCTAACTATTTACTATGAATTAATTTTCACTAATTAAGGGAGGTAACTAGATACTATATATTAATTTTCATTATTAAAATGAGGTAACTAGTTAGTATAAATAAGTTTTTACTATTAAAGGGAGGTAACTAGTTACTATAAACTAGTTTTCACTATTAAAGGGAGGTAACTAGTTGCAATAATTTAATTTTCACTATTAAAGGAAAGTAACTGGTTAATATGAATTGATTTTCAGGTAACGACGGTAACTAGTTAATATAAACTAATATTCACTATTAAAGGGAGGTAACTAGTTACTATAAATTGATTTCCACTAACAAAGGGAGGTGATTAGTTTTTATAAATTAAGTTTCACTATTTAAAGGTATAACTAGTTACTATAAATTAATTTCACTATTAAAGGGAGGTAACTTGTTACTATGAATTAATTTGACTAATTTATTTGTATTGACTAGTTATCCCCTATTAATAGTGAAATCTAATTTAAAATAACTAGTTACCCCCCTTTGATAGTGAATATTAGTTTATATTAACTAGTTAACATAGTTAATATAAACTAATATTCACTATTAAAGGGAGGTAATTAGTTACTATAAATTAGATTTTCACTAATTCAGTGAGGTAACTAATTAAAATAATTTAATTTTCACTATTAGAGGGAAGTAACCAATTTTAAAAATTTATATTGACTATAAAAGGGAGGTAACTAGTTACTATCAATTAGATTTCACTATCAACTGGAGGTAACTAGTTACTATGAATAAATTTTCACTATTAAAGGGAGGGTACTAGTTGCTATAAATTTATTTTCGCTTATTAATGGAGGTAACTAGTTAATAAAAATTAATATTCACTATTGAAGGGAGGTAACTAGTTACTATCAATTAGGTTTCACTTTTAAAGGGAGGTAACTAGTTACTATACATTAATTTGACTAATTAAGGGAGGCAACTAGTTATTATAAATTAATTTTCACTATTTAAAGGAGGTAACTAGTTACTATAAGTTAATTTTATCTAATTCAGGTAGGTAACTAGTTACTAAAAATTATTATTCACTACTAAAGGGAGGTAATAAGTTACTGTAAATTACGTTTCGCTACTTAACGGAGGTAACTAGTTAATATAAATTACTATGGGATATCATGACTCCAGTGGAAGGTACAGTATCATTTTGAGCAAATTTGTTATTATGAATAGCTGTGTGGATAACGTAAAAATTTATATCAGCAATGTGTAGAATCGAAACCTATGACGTTATACACTAGTTCTGTCCTGTGGTGCATATCTCGACATTTCACGCCTGCAACGCCCGACGAAATAAAGAAGCTTTTGACAAAATCTCCATTGCCAACGTTTCTTTTAAAGGATTGCATTGACTCTTTCATTGCAACAATCACATCAATAGTAAATATAAATAAGTCTCTGGCAGAAGCGTATGTTCCATCGGATTTCAAGCAAGCGATAGTAAGACCATTGTTAAAGAAACCGAGTCTTGAAAAAGATAATCTCAAACACTATCGCCCTGTATCTAATTTGCCTTTCATGTCGAAAATGATTGAAAAGGTTGTTGCTGCAAGAGTTGATAGTCACTTGTGCCAGCAGAAACTCTACGACAATCTCCAGTCAGCATATCGATCGTGTCATTCTAAACAGCTTTACTGAAAGTTCACCATGATAACTCCAAAACTCTCGATAAAAACAATTGTGCAATACTTGTGATGCTCGATCTTTCTGCGGCATTTCATGTCATTGATCATGATATCTTGTTTCAACGGCTTAATCATACCTTTGGTATTTCGGGATCTGCTCTATCTTGGTTTACGTCATACGTTAGCAGTAGGACCCAGAGAATAGCCATTGGCTCTGTTTCATCAGACTCTCTTGCACTCCCAATTGGTGTTCCACATGGATCTGTATAAGGACCTAGGCTGTACTGTTTATTTTCAAGGCCGATAGGAAACATTTGTGATTATCATTATATGGACTATCATTGTTATGCCGATGATACTCAGATTTACATCTTCATTGAACCAAATGACAACATAAGTGATATCTCGAACCGATTTCAAGACTGCCTTTCAGATATACGCCAATGGATGTCACTTAATCTTTTGAAGTTAAACCAAGAAAAAACAGAAGTCATGATATTTGCTCCAAAGCGGAAAGTGAAAGAGTTTAATGATTTTAGTTTATCTTTTAGTGTTAACATCATACGTAACGCTAAACAAAATCTCGCCGTGTATTTCGACAAAACTCTCAGCATGGAGAAGCAGTGCAATACATTATCTCGATCGTGCTATCTACACATACGGAATATTGTATGTATTCGCCCATTTATCACAGACGGTGCATGTAAACTACTGATAAATGCTCTTGTAACATCTAGACTTGACTACAGTAACTCTTTATTGTTTGGTGTCAATAAACAACTG
>NW_008708721.1:28017-58522 GCF_000327385.1 Lottia gigantea | reverse complement strand
TTAAGGATGTTACTGGAGGAGGTTGTTAGTTTTGTTAAGGGTGTTACTGGAGGAGGTAGTTAGGTTTGTTAAGGGTGTTACTGGAGGAGGTAGTTAGTTTTGTTAAGGATGTTACTGGAGGGGTAGTTAGTTTTGTTAAGGGTGTTACTGGAGGAGGTAGTTAGTATTATTAAGGATGTTACTGGAGGGGGTAGTTAGTTTTGTTAAGGGTGTTACTGGAGGAGGTAGTTTGTTTTGTTAAGGGTGTTACTGGAGGAGGTAGTTAGTATTGTTAAGGGTGTTACTGGAGGAGGTAGTTAGTATTGTTAAGGGTGTTACTGGAGGAGGTTGTTAGTATTGTTTAGGGTGTTACTGGAGGAGGTAGTTAGTATTGTTAAGGGTGTTACTGGAGGAGGTAGTTAGTATTGTTAAGGGTGTTACTGGAGGAGGTAGTTAGTATTGTTAAGGGTGTTACTGGAGGAGGTAGTTAGTATTGTTAAGGGTGTTACTGGAGGAGGTAGTTAGTATTATTAAGGGTATTACTGGAGGAGGTAGTTAGTATTGTTAAGGGTGTTACTGGAGGGGGTAGTTAGTATTGTTAAGGGTGTTACTGGAGGAGGTAGTTAGTAGTGTTAAGGGTGTTACTGAAGGAGGTAGTAAGTATTATTAAGGGTGTTACTGGAGGAGGTAGTTAGTATTATTAAGGGTGTTACTGGAGGAGGTTGTTATTATTATTAAGGGTGTTACTGGAGGGGGTAGTTAGTATTGATAAGGGTGTTACTGGAGGAGCTAGTTAGTATTGATAAGGGTGTTACTGGAGGAGGTAGTTAGTATTGTTAAGGTTGTTACTGGAGGAGGTATTTAGTATTATTAAGGGTTTTACTGGAGGAGGTAGTTAATATTGTTAAGGGTGTTACTGGAGGAGGTAGTTAGTATTGTTAAGGGTGTTACTGGAGGAGGTAGTTAGTATTATTAAGGGTGTTACTGGAGGAGGTTGTTAGTATTGTTTAGGGTGTTACTGGAGGAGGTTGTAAGTATTGTTTAGGGTGTTACTGGAGGAGGTTGTTAGTATTGTTAGGGCTGTTACTGGAGGAGGTAGTTAATATTATTAAGGGTGTTACTGGAGGAGGTTGTTAGTATTGTTTAGGGTGTTACTGGAGGAGGTAGTTAGTATTGTTAAGGGTGTTACTGGAGGAGGTAGTTAGTAGTGTTAAGGGTGTTACTGGAGGAGGTAGTTAGTATTGTTAAGGGTGTTACTGGAGGAGGTAGTTAGTATTGTTAAGGGTGTTACTGGAGGAGGTAGTTAGTATTGTTAAGGGTGTTACTGGAGGAGGTAGTTAGTAGTGTTAAGGGTGTTACTGGAGGAGGTAGTTAGTATTGTTAAGGGTGTTACTGGAGGAGGCAGAGTCTATCAACTCTACAGAACACTTGATGACAACCTACGACTTGCAGCCCCCTTGATCCTTGACAATATTTTCATTATTCTAAAACAGACATAATACCAACCGTACAATATCAAATCCGAAATGTTTTAACTTCCACTGTATAAATTTTTTTTTATAGATAACCAGTCTGTCTATGTTGGAGCACACAGAACACTGGATGATTCTCGTTTAGATTGGATAAATGGTGGAACAGTTGATGAGTCGTTCTGGCAACCTGGTGAACCAAACAATGAAAGTGGGGACGAAAACTGTGTAGAAGTTCAGTCTACTGGACCATTTAACGATAAAAGTTGTTTTACGTTGAGTGGTTATATTTGCCAGATATTAACTAAATTACCACAGGCACAGGAAAGAGTTATTGTATTGGCATAAAGACAACGTAAGATCGGCTCATTAATCCGAGTTGGAATTTACACAACCTACCGCTACCGCTTCAGGCCTTATTTGCCTGTGAACACATGTGTCACTCCAATAAGAAGCCAATTGAAAATAATTCTTGTTATTACGATAAATTAAAGTCATAATTAATTAAACAGAATATAACTCTTTAGTATTAATTTCAAAATGTTTAATAATACACCAAGTTTTAAAATTCAATTTGAGTGACTTTTTTACTGTGACCAAATTACCGTGTGACCTTTTTACTGTGACCAAATTACCGTGTGACCTTATTACTGTGACCAAATTACCGTGTGACCTTTCTACTGTGACCAAAGTTCCGGTGACCGAATTTCCTGTGACCTAATTACCGCGCCCCATTTCATAAGTCGTATGTCACTTGGTATTAGAGGCCGTAGTTTTCCCAATCAAGTTCGGCCTAGTACATTCCAGTCCCAGAAAAAAATGGCGCAAGATAGATTTACAGCTTGAGACTCTAGCCCATCAAGAATTGTGGACATGATGAAAGAGGAAACAACAGGTAATCTGGTCATGATTTTAATTTTCTCTTAATCGGTTTGATCATCAAATTTCATTTTAGCAGTCCAGAAAGTAGTCTCAATCGATTTGATGTTTGTTTGATAAACATATTCAAAAGTCTATTGTCTGAGCAAAGTAAAAGGGTTTTTTTATGTGAATTGGAATGACAGCTTCAAATTATTACTGTTAGACTTAGAATGTATTTGTGTAAATAAAAATATAAACATGAGCTCACATTATGTCAATTTTTAGCCAAAGTTTTACATTTTGGTTGAAATTTCTTGGATTTTTCTTTTCAATGTTAACTTTCAGTTACAATCATATTTTTATCAATGTAAAGACATTCTTTTCTAAGTCAAACAATATTATTTGGAAAATTTAGAAAATATTCAAAGAAAACCCCAGGCTTTACTCACACTATAAGCCCAAATGGATCAAATCATCATTTTAAAATACAGGGGTCTGTTCAAACAATATTTCCATGTGAAATATCTATGTTCTTTTATTAAGGTATACAGTTTTCAATGCTGTAGAAATCAGACCTATTAATTAGCTTACTTATTAGATCGTTTGAGCTAGGTGTTACCCAGCCCTTAAATTGGTTACATCCACACCTTACATCTTAAAGAAGTATTCAATATTGGTGTTTAATATATCTACCCAAATCTAAGTGTAAACATTTACACCTTTAAAGGTGTATAAGTTTGGAGAAAGTGTAAACTAAGCACCGAAATTGGTGTTAATTCACATATTTTAACTTTAAGAAGTGTATAAGGTTACACTGAGTGTGTGTAAAACAAGCCTACCGGGTGTATACATTCATAATCTACACCCACATCCGTGTAAACAATAACACTTAATAAAATGTATTCAGAGTTTTCACCTCTTAGCCTTACCAACTAAAACACCAGTATTAGTGTACAGATACACAGAATATAGTGTAAACTTGCACCAACATTGTGTAATAATTCAACACTAAACGTGGTGTAAGATTACACCATTTTGGGTGGCAACTTAGTTTCCACTCAAAAAGGTATGAACTCTCTCATTATTTTTTACTGTGTATGTTATCTGCTCACAGCACCACTCATCTATATGTCTTATGATACAAATGTTGATCAGTGTAGAGAGAAATGCAATGAGAATGATGACTGTAAGACTCTGAACAGTTGGGCAACCTTAAACCGGTGTTTTTATACAATGTAAACCACACCGATATACCTGCTGAAAATAAGGCATCATTTTCAGGTTAAATCATCGTCAAAATTCCTTTGTTTAGATTTTTAAATCTATCGATTATTTAAACAGACTTGAAATGTATTATTTATAAGTTCTGTTGTATGTTTACTTGCATTGCACTGCTACTTGCTTTTTATCTATGAAGAAGAACAGAAGACCCTGTCATACATTGATGATTAAACAAAGTATCAATCTAATTAAACCTTCGTTCCGTTTTTACTAGCTTTTATTTTTAATACAGCTACTTCAGGTAAGGTCCAAAGACAGCCTTCTTGAAATTTCGTCAAATAAATCGGTTTCTTCTGTTCTGATCTGAAATTGGATGAAATAATAACTCACCCATTGGTTGTCATTTAAGTTCTGGTTTTTGGAATATGTGACAATTATCTTTTGTTTACAGACGTGGAGGAATCTTTCCTTCAGAATCTCACCATTGGCTACTATCTTACTTGCTCAATTGCTGGTGGTATTGAACGAGACAACAAAGGATGCTATGCCTGCATAATGGATATTCAATCCTATCGGTCTTGCTGTATTAGGCGTCGTAATCCAATGGGCTTCCCTAGCTTGACGGAATTTCGTAGTTTCATTTCCTGCAGGTCAATTACAATGCGTTCAATGGGAGTTCATCACTGTAGTAATCAGAATCCATAGTCTATATCAGATAAGCTGTGGCCATAGTGGATAGACAGAGACTAGTTACTATAGACATAGAAAATATTTTCACCCACTTTACGCTTAAATTTGTTAAAACTCTCCCTAAACACACCAAAAATTTGTTTCAGCATTTCATAAGGGATTTATTGGACAGTAATGAAAATGCCACTATTTTGGAAATTTGGCGACAGCCCAGATCGCAATTCGAGGTGGATTTTCTGCCCAACCCATCATTGTTGAATTGGTCAATACAATATCAAAAGCTTTGAAACTAAAGCAACGGGAAACATTTCCACCCTCTCACTCTTTGATATCATACATTGGTATACAGGGCCTTTAACACAAGCTCTTTTATTTTCTCTTAAGAGATATGAAGAAAATGTTTAATACAGCACAGTAAGCATACAACAGATATAGATTTTCATTCTGTCACCGTGAATAATCTAACAGTGTAAATATTTTGTAATTATAGAATATGTTATCTAATTTGTATGGTCAGATATAAATTGATCTGATTGTATCTCATGATCTTGACCTATATACACATTTTCATACTGATGGTATCACCAGTAAAATTTGCCCGATTTTCTTCAGGAATCTCACTGTAATTTACATTGAATAAATAACATCGGTCTAATCCGGGTCCCCAACTGCTCATGGTAAGACAGCCAGTCTTCTCATTGCATTTCTCTTCACACTCAGTAAGATTGGTATCCATGGATACGTAGATGATTGGTGTTGTGAACAGAGAACATACACCAAAACTACCTTCATATAGAAACGTGCAGCTTGGGCCCTCGACGTTACAAATTTGGTTACATTCAGCCTCAGTTTTATTAAATATTTGACGCAAAATATAATCAGAAATTAACACATATCTATCAGGAATATACTCATAATGACACTCTGTAATATAAATAATAATCATACATAGTTTATTTTCAACAATACATCTTTACACATACATAAATATATATATAACTCATACTATATGTCTATGGAAGACCGAACAGCCCAATATTATGAGTCTTAATCCTTAATCTTTAGTCAGTAATGCTTGATTCATACTCCATCATTTGTTGGTCATTTTTGACATCTGTTTCAAAAAATGATCATAAGTTCATAAAAATCAAAATTCGTTCTCAAAATCAATGATTTGTCAAATAAAATTTCTGTAAGCATAATTCTACTTCTTTTTTACAATAGTAGACACTGTTCGACTGTAAACAAGACTAACCGTAGACAAGTTCTTGTTGTTGTTGTGCTCTACTTGTAGGATAGACATACTCGTCTATATCAACTATAATTTTAATTACATTCGGTAACTGGAGATCTTCCCTAATCCTTAGAATATTAGAACAATCCTATCCTCTCCCCAGCTAAAGAATGACTGATCCAAACCCTAACTACCCTCTTATTCATCTCTGCCATCAGATAGCCAACATATGAAATATTTTTTTTATTTATATAGTTCATCTGAGTGCTCAGATCCTCCCTTGAACTGGAAATTTTTTGGGCATATTACAATCCATTAGATTTAGACTGAGATATGAACAGAGTAACCCTCTACTGCTCTTGCACAACTTTCCTGATCGTTTTGGGGTGCAACGGTCGGGGATAATTATTCAGAGTCATCTCTAATTTAAGTTTTTAAGTAAAAATATGTATAAAGTATGAAAATATGTCATAATTAGTGTAATTTACCGTATCAACATTTCCTTTTGTCTTTTTTGTTCACCTTTTACTGTTTGTGCACTTTAATATTGTATGAAATAATGGTGTTTCATTGATAAAAACAGGTCTCAGTCCAGAGCTCAAGTCTCTCACATTCCCTGACCGTGGATATTTTTCAGGTCGGAACATTCTGCTCCAAACAATCTAAAAGCTATCTTAACATTTCTATGCCCCGGTTTCGCTAAACAAGAGTTTAGTTTTAGGGTTTTGTAACAATGTGATTTTAGACTAGTGTGATTTGAGAGAAATGTTCTTGTGATTTTAGACTAGTGGGATTTGAGAGAAATGTTCTTGTGATTTTAGACTAGTGGGATTTGAGAGAAATGTTCTTGTGATTTTAGACTAGTGGGATTTGAGAGAAATGTTCTTGTGATTTTAGACTAGTGGGATTTGAGAGAAATGTTCTTGTGATTTTAGACTAGTGGGATTTGAGAGAAATGTTCGTGTGATTTTAGACTAGTGGGATTTGAGATAAATGATCTTGTGATTTTAGACTAGTGGGATTTCAGAGAAATGTTCATGTGATTTTAGACAAGTGGGATTTTAGAGAAATGTTCTTGTGATTTTAGACTAGTGGGATTTCAGAGAAATGTTCTTGTGATTTTAGACTAGTGGGATTTCAGAGAAATGTTCTTGTGATTTTAGACTAGTGGGATTTCAGAGAAATGTTCATGTGATTTTAGACAAGTGGATTTGAGAGAAATGTTCTTGTGATTTTAGACTAGTGGGATTTGAGAGAAATGTTCTTGTGATTTTAGACTAGTGGGATTTGAGAGAAATGTTCTTGTGATTTTAGACTAGTGGGATTTGAGAGAAATGTTCGTGTGATTTTAGACTAGTGGGATTTCAGAGAAATGTTCTTGTGATTTTAGACTAGTGGGATTTCAGAGAAATGTTCTTGTGATTTTAGACTAGTGGGATTTGAGATAAATGTTCTTGTGATTTTAGACTAGTGGGATTTCAGAGAAATGTTCATGTGATTTTAGACAAGTGGGATTTCAGAGAAATGTTCATGTGATTTTAGACTAGTGGGATTTGAAATAAATGTTCTTGTGATTTTAGACTAGTGGGATTTCAGAGAAATGTTCATGTGATTTTAGACAAGTGGATTTAAGAGAAATGTTCATGTGATTTTAGACTAGTGGGATTTGAGATAAATGTTCTCGTGATTTTAGACTAGTGGGATTTGAGATAAATGTTCCTGTGATTTTAGACTAGTGGGATTTCAGAGAAATGTTCATGTGATTTTAGACTAGTGGGATTTCAGAGAAATGTTCTTGTGATTTAGACTAGTGGGATTTCAGAGAAATGTTCATGTGATTTTAGACTAGTGGGATTTAAGAGAAATGTTCATGTGATTTTAGACTAGTGGGATTTGAAATAAATGTTCTTGTGATTTTAGACTAGTGGGATTTCAGAGAAATGTTCTTGTGATTTTAGACTAGTGGGATTTCAGAGAAATGTTCATGTGATTTTAGACAAGTGGATTTAAGAGAAATGTTCATGTGATTTTAGACTAGTGGGATTTGAGATAAATGTTCTTGTGATTTTAGACTAGTGGGATTTGAGATAAATGTTCTTGTGATTTTAGACTAGTGGGATTTCAGAGAAATGTTCATGTGATTTTAGACAAGTGGGATTTAAGAGAAATGTTCATGTGATTTTAGACTAGTGGGATTTGAAATAAATGTTCTTGTGATTTTAGACTAGTGGGATTTCAGAGAAATGTTCTTGTGATTTTAGACTAGTGGGATTTCAGAGAAATGTTCATGTGATTTTAGACAAGTGGGATTTGAGAGAAATGTTCTTGTGATTTTAGACTAGTGGAATTTGAGATAAATGTTCTTGTGATTTTAGACTAGTGGGATTTAAGAGAAATGTTCATGTGATTTTAGACTAGTGGGATTTAAGAGAAATGTTCATGTGATTTTAGACTAGTGGGATTTAAGAGAAATGTTCATGTGATTTTAGACAAGTGGGATTTAAGAGAAATGTTCATGTGATTTTAGACTAGTGGGATTTCAGAGAAATGTTCTTGTGATGGCATTCCTTGACCTCTTAATTGCCATAAAAAATAAGAAGGATAAAGCTGTCTAAATATGTAACTATAATATGTCTTATTTAGATCAGGAAATTAGATCAAATGCCATGAAAATTGGATAAATACACTAGTCTGTATGATATTTATTGTTCGTCCAATTATCATCAAATTTGTACTTGACCAAGATCTTATTTTGTATTTTATTGTATACCAAGTTTAATCAAGATCGATTCAAAATTAAAACTTCTATCGTACAAGCCAAATTTGAGCCAATCTATAAAATCATTCAACCAATGATTAGAAAATTCAAACTCGATTTATATTATATATATAACTAAATACAAAGTGTAATCAAGATTGGATAAAAACTGCAGCCTCTATCGTGCCTAAAAGCCAAATTGGACGAATTTCAAGGGCAATAATGCAATAGGGGCAATAACTCCAAAACCGTTCATCCCACTTTTACCAAATTCCAACTAGACCGAGATCTCATCAATATATTACACATACCAAGTGTCATCAAGATCAGATAAAAACTGCAGCCAATATCGTTCCTACAAGCAAAATTTGAGCAATTATTCCAAAACTGTTCATCTGATTATCACCAATTTCAATCTTGACCGAGCTCTAATCAATACATACACACCAAGTATCATCAAGATAAAAACTGTTGCCTCTATTCTGTCTACGAGTAATGTGGACGGACGGACCAACGGAAAAGGGCGACGACAATATACCATGTATACCAAAATTTCCATGTAGGTGTATAAAAATGAAGAATATAACAATGAGATTCCAATGGTCTGTCAGTCATACTATACTAAGGTTGAGTTTTTTATCATTCTGATTTATTGAAATTGACAATATTGATAATATTATTCTCTTGGACAATCTCTCACTGCTATTAAAGAGCCAGAGCTGTTTTCCAATCTAGGATTATCAGGAAACGAGTCATATAGAAAACAAGCACCATTAATAGCATCATAGGAGAAGACTTGACAGACTGTATTATTAATGCAAGATTGTTCACATTCAACAAAGTTGCTAATACGAGAAAGGAAATTGAGTAATGGGGAGAAAAAAAGGCGACAGTTCCCAGATTCAGTAATAACAGGTGGATTACATCCGGTTATATTATTATCAATACAGTACTGGATAGTACAGTTCTCTTCAGCAATATTGATGATTTTAATTGAACCAAACGGTGGAAATAATACTTGAGAAGTAAAAAAACATTCTGTAAAATAAGAAAAATAAATTTTTATAGAGGTTTGGCAAACTTCCAGTTGTCAGAGAAAGATTGGCAGTTTTCTAATTAGGGTTAGAAGTAATAATACCCATATTCTTAGATATTTATAACAGTATTATTATGAGGTAAGCAGTGACTTTGGCAAAGATTAATCACCAATGAAATGGGTATTTTATTATTTAGGAACTATGCTTTACAACAATGATAATGGTTAAGTGAAAGTAGGGACTATAATTTACAACAAAGATAATTGTTAACTGAAAGTAGGGACTATAATTTACAACAAAGATAATTGTTAACTAAAAGTAGGGACTATAATTTACAACAATGATAATTGTTAACTAAAAGTAGGGACTATAATTTACAACAATGATAATTGTTAACTAAAAGTAGGGACTATAATTTACAACAAAGATAATTGTTAACTAAAAGTAGGGACTATAATTTACAACAATGATAATTGTTAACTAAAAGTAGGGACTATAATTTACAACAATGATAATTGTTAACTAAAAGTAGGGACTATAATTTACAACAATGATAATTCTTAACTAAAAGTAGGGACTATAATTTACAACAATGATAATTGTTAACTAAAAGTAGGGACTATAATTTACAACAAAGATAATTGTTAACTGAAAGTAGGGACTATAATTTACAACAAAGATAATTGTTAACTAAAAGTAGGGACTATAATTTACAACAATGATAATTCTTAACTAAAAGTAGGGACTATAATTTACAACAATGATAATTGTTAACTAAAAGTAGGGACTATAATTTACAACAAAGATAATTGTTAACTGAAAGTAGGGACTATAATTTACAACAAAGATAATTGTTAACTAAAAGTAGGGACTATAATTTACAACAATGATAATTGTTAACTGAAAGTAGGGACTATAATTTACAACAAAGATAATTGTTAACTAAAAGTAGGGACTATAATTTACAACAATGATAATTGTTAACTGAAATTAGGGACTATAATTTACAACAAAGATAATTGTTAACTAAAAGTAGGGACTATAATTTACAACAATGATAATTCTTAACTGAAAGTAGGGACTATAATTTACAACAATGATAATTCTTAACTAAAAGTAGGGACTATAATTTACAACAATGATAATTCTTAACTGAAAGTAGGGACTATAATTTACAACAATGATAATTCTTAACTGAAAGTAGGGACTATAATTTACAACAATGATAATTCTTAACTGAAAGTAGGGACTATAATTTACAACAATGATAATTCTTAACTGAAAGTAGGGACTATAATTTACAACAATGATAATTGATCACTAAAAGTAGGGACTACTGACATTCAGTTCTATCTACTGATAAAGTCAATATTAAGACGTTTATATTGATTGCTGACATTGAGCTCTATCTACTGAGAAAGTCAATATTAAGACTTTTATATTGATTGCTGACATTGAGTTCTATCTACTGATAAAGTCAATATTAAGACTTTTATATTGATTGCTGACATTGAGTTCTATCTACTGATAAAGTCAATATTAAGACTTTTATATTGATTGCTGACATTGAGTTCTATCTACTGATAAAGTCAATATTAAGACTTTTATATTGATTGCTGACATTGAGTTCTATCTACTGATAAAGTCAATATTAAGACGACTATATTTATTGCTGACATTGAGTTCTATCTACTGATAAAGTCAATATTAAGACTTTTATATTGATTGCTGACATTGAGCTCTATCTACTGATAAAGTCAATATTAAGACTTTTATATTGATTGCTGACATTGAGTTCTATCTACTGATAAAGTCAATATTAAGACTTTTATATTGATTGCTGACATTGAGTTCTATCTACTGATAAAGTCAATATTAAGACGACTATATTTATTGCTGACATTGAGTTCTATCTACTGATAAAGTCAATATTAAGACGTCTATATTGATTGCTGACATTCAGTTCTATCTACTGATAAAGTCAATATTAAGACTTTTATATTGATTGCTGACATTGAGCTCTATCTACTGGTAAAGTCAATATTAAGACGACTATATTTATTGCTGACATTGAGTTCTATCTACTGATAAAGCCAATATTAAGACGACTATATTTATTGCTGACATTGAGCTCTATCTACTGATAAAGTCAATATTAAGACGACTATATTTATTGCTGACATTGAGTTCTATCTACTGATAAAGTCAATATTAAGACTTTTATATTGATTGCTGACATTGAGTTCTATCTACTGATAAAGTCAATATTAAGACTTTTATATTGATTGCTGACATTGAGCTCTATCTACTGATAAAGTCAATATTAAGACTTTTATATTGATTGCTGACATTGAGTTCTATCTACTGATAAAGTCAATATTAAGACGACTATATTTATTGCTGACATTGAGTTCTATCTACTGATAAAGTCAATATTAAGACTTTTATATTGATTGCTGACATTGAGTTCTATCTACTGATAAAGTCAATATTAAGACTTTTATATTGATTGCTGACATTGAGTTCTATCTACTGATAAAGTCAATATTAAGACGACTATATTTATTGCTGACATTGAGTTCTATCTACTGATAAAGTCAATATTAAGACGACTATATTTATTGCTGACATTGAGTTCTATCTACTGATAAAGTTAATATTAAGACGACTATATTTATTGCTGACATTGAGCTCTATCTACTGATAAAGTCAATATGAAGACTTTTATATTTATTGCTGACATTGAGCTCTATCTACTGATAAAGTCAATATTAAGACTTTTATATTGATTGCTGAAATTGAGTTTTATCTACTGATAAAGTCAATGTTAAGACTTTTATATTGATTGCTGACATTGAGTTCTATCTACTGGTAAAGTCAATATTAAGACGTTTATATTGATTGCTGACATTGAGTTCTATCTACTGATAAAGTCAATATTAAGACGTCTATATTGATTGCTGACATTGAGTTCTATCTACTGATAAAGTCAATATTAAGACGTCTATATTGATTGCTGACATTGAGCTCTATCTACTGATAAAGCAAAAAATTATTGCCAATATAGAAGTTTATAACATACATGTGTAATACTATTCTTACAGATAAAAATAATGATAATATTCATATGACATATATGCTGAATACTATCGGAACTATGTTTTCCCGAATGACGCCATTTTTATTGCTATCTCTCTTCGTGCATTCCAATCTGTAGCTCTCGCTTTGAATAACTATTAAACCATATTTACAAACAATGTTCAAGTAGCCCATGGGTGCTATTTTTTCTCTAGTTTTCCTCACGTTTGACCGCAACCTAGTACATTCAAGACGCCGTTAGATAGCACATGGTCGCAGTCCGGTGTGACGGGGCTATAATGTACATGCCTATGATGGACAAATACTTTATTCAAAAGTTGGCCACGAATGGCTGAGTACTTGTAAGATTGTTTAGTGAATATTCATCAAGTAATAGTCTTGTCTTCTTCGACTATTTTTAGAATTAGCCTTCCGCCTTTAAGTCTCTCATCATCTCACCAAATCTGAAAGATAATGCAATTTCAGACATCAAATTCCAAATCTAGACCAAATTGTACCCAAAAATAGGCAGGCAAAAACCCCAAAAGGGAGAGAGAAAGAAGATTTCTAAAAATAGCCTGGACTACATTCCCATACAATCATTTGCATAAAATGTTTTAGTGGAGTGAGTCCAGATGGCCAACATATAACAGTAAATAAAATAGAGTTCTCTCCCATTATTACAATACAAACGGACTCAAACCGGTAATTCATTTGCCATCATGAAATCATGAAATTCAACCTTCTATAATTTATTGAAATTTATAAGAAATTGCGTTTAAAACTTTCCAATGTGTCACATAAAAGCCTGGCCAATGCTAGGTTTCTGGACAAAAATTCAATATATTATGATGACCATGAAAATCTTGAGTTAGCCAAAATGAAAGTAGATCACTACATTTTATCAACATCCGCTTGACTTGATAGATTTGATCATTTTGTTAACGTTGATAGCCAAGACCATATACAAATAGCTGGTGCCATCATATCTCTTAGAGAACAAAGAACCTATGTTAAATCATTTATTAACTCTGTGTAAATTAAATTGTTGTTGTATTGTGTATATGTTTGTTTTTGTGTGTTCCTGTGTATTATAATTATAATATTTAATCAATGTACGAATAAATATTATTATTGATATCAAATATAGCGCGGTACAGCTTCATTTTCTGTATGGGCCTGAATTTCTTAGCGGGTTTGTGGTCTTTCTAACGGAAAGTGACATTCATTAGTAGTAATTGTTTTAATATAAGTGTTGTAGATCGTTCAATGATGAAGCAGTTATTTCAATCAAAAGTATGACAAATTTCTCTCATTGTTTTAGTCACCAATCATAAAAATAAGTTAAGTCTTATTCATTATCAAAAAGTATTATGCATCGCAAAAAAGAATGGTCTACTGAACAAAAATTACACCTCATTTTACCAAAGATTGTATCGATACCGCATATTTTGTTCCCTGTATAGTTAATAATATTGAGTTCTCTCCCATTATTACAGAACTTAACTTTGTGTTGGATCGACATAATCTTACTTCCATCAGTTGTATGATGTGATTCTAGTCTACTATTAGGTTGTTATTGTAGTGTATGATGTGATTCTAGTGTACTATTAGGTTGTTATTGTAGTGTATAATGCGATTCTAGTCTACTATTAGGTTGTTATTGTAGTGTATGATGTGATTCTAGTCTACTATTACGTTGTTATTGTAGTGTATGGTGTGATTCTAGTTTACTATTACGTTGTTATTGTAGTGTATGGTGTGATTCTAGTCTACTATTGGGTTGTTATTGTAGTGTATGGTGTGATTCTAGTCTACTATTAGGTTGTTATTGTAGTGTATGGTGTGATTCTAGTCTACTATTAGGTTGTTATTGTAGTGTATGGTGTGATTCTAGTCTACTATTAGGTTGTTATTGTAGTGTATGATGTGATTCTAGTCTACTATTAGGTTGTTATTGTAGTGTATAATGTGATTCTAGTCTACTATTAGATTGTTATTGTAGTGTACGATGTGATTCTAGTCTACTATTAGATTGTTATTGTAGTGTATGATGTGATTCTAGTCTACTATTACGTTGTTATTGTAGTGTATGATGTGATTCTAGTCTACTATTAGGTTGTTATTGTAGTGTATGATGTGATTCTAGTCTACTATTAGGTTGTTATTGTAGTGTATGATGTGATTCTAGTCTACTATTACGTTGTTATTGTAGTGTATGGTGTGATTCTAGTCTACTATTAGGTTGTTATTGTAGTGTATAATGCGATTCTAGTCTACTATTAGGTTGTTATTGTAGTGTATGATGTGATTCTAGTCTACTATTAGATTGTTATTGTAGTGTATGATGTGATTCTAGTCTACTATTAGGTTGTTATTGTAGTGTATAATGCGATTCTAGTCTACTATTAGGTTGTTATTGTAGTGTATGATGTGATTCTAGTGTACTATTAGGTTGTTATTGTAGTGTATGGTGTGATTCTAGTCTACTATTAGATTGTTATTGTAGTGTATGATGTGATTCTAGTCTACTATTAGGTTGTTATTGTAGTGTATGGTGTGATTCTAGTCTACTATTAGGTTGTTATTGTAGTGTATGATGTGATTCTAGTCTACTATTAGGTTGTTATTGTAGTGTATGATGTGATTCTATTTTACTATTAGGTTGTTATTGTAGTGTATGGTGTGATTCTAGTCAACTATTAGGTTGTTATTGGAGTGTATAATGTGATTCTAGTTGACTATATGGACTAGTAAATGACTGATAGTGCCTCTTTACCTCTATTTTATATTTCAGTCCGGCGATTCCAATGTTCATTATTCGTATTGATTAAAACTGAATGTGGTCAAATCGTAAATAATAACAGTCAGTTTCCTTAGAGAACTCTGAATTGTTTTTAGTATTTTTTATTTTTTCCGGAGTAAGCACAGCAAGATATTCCGTTTCCTGCCAATTTTACAATCCAGTGGAAAATAAAAACATGCTCCAAGCTGTTTGGTACCAATTCATCATCACGGGAGATGGGTCACGTGACTTCTATCGGAATTTAAATGGTATTGATGTAGATATATGTCAGAAAGTAAAAACAACAATTCCTTCTAACCAATAGTAATTATTGAGAGTAAAAGTACTATAGTAGTGGAGTCCTCCAACGAGAAGTACCATAATGTGTTTTGAAAAATGAAAGCATGGTCTGCTTCGCGTGCAACAATCACCACTACTATATAGGTCAAAATCATGAGATACAACCAGATCAATTTATGCCTGACCAAACAAATCAGCCAAAATGAAAAAAACAGATTTGTAATAATATTTATCGCGGAATGCAACCATTCTAGTAAACCAAACTGTAGTAAACCAAGTTGTTCTAGGAGACCCAACTCTGACAAACCAAACTCTAGCAAACCAAGTTGTTTTAGGAGACCATACTCTAGTTCTAGTAAACAAAGCTCAAGTAAACCAAGTTCTAGTAAACCTAGCTCTAGTAAACCTAGTTCTAGCAAACCAAGCTCTGGTAAACCTAGCTTTAGTAAACAATGTTTTCGGTTTAAGGGATATAGTATTAAATACTACAATAAGTTTAACAGGCTCTTAACATTATCTGTGGACAGTCTGAAAATTAGTTAATTAATGTCAAGTGTTTTATTAACGAGTTGAATAGTGTCTGTTTATAAGTGGTAGAAATCCTACACTCTGCTTCAATAACAATGCAAATAGCACGCAAAAAATCAAAATGTTTTCTTATAAACAATACAAAACAAATATCTAAAAGAGAAACAATAGGCATTTCCTATGATTGATTTGAGTCTTGAATATGTATATCTAAATAGTCATCTGAAGTATTAGAACAGTATTAGATAAGAAATATCAAATATATACCTCAAACTAGAAATTTAATGATCTATTTCTATCTGATGGTTTCTGTCTCATCTGTCTTGCTGACGGCGACTACATGCTCTAGTGGAAATGGCCTTAATAATAAATCATTGTGGTTAAAATTGAAGCGAGACTGCAAACATAAACGATTTTGAAGAGAGGGATAGAATCAAAGGTTTTCTATAAATCAATTTGGTGTGAAGTTATTTTATAAGAATTAATACATGGAAAATAAAAATAATGTAAGTAAACCACAAAATAATTTAGGTTAGTGTAATTCAGGCAGAATAGAAACTGATAATAATTTCTATGTAAAATTTGATTCTTTATCATTTAAACCTGAGCAACAAGAAATGACGAGACGATGTAGGCGCAGAATCGACAGTCAATCCTTTAAAGCATTATAAAGAGGTGTTGATGGTACTGCTATTTAGAGGAGTCCACTACTATACAACTTTTACTCTCAATTTTGCCATAGTTTGGACGGGATTTTGATTAACTAAACTTTCTTGTAAGGCTTTTTATTGTAAACTTTCCATTTACAAATAGCCTCAATTTACACCATTCTAGTTTTCCACAAACGTCTGTGGTTCTTGCAATTCCGCTAAAACTAAACATTTTACGACATCAACATCGTAAAAGCTCTTATCACTTTATAGGAAATTTATATCCAGTTAACAATTCCTATAATAACAGTAACTATAGTCACCTGACTGAAAATTGGTGCAAATGGGTGCTATCAGTGTCTATGATACACATTAAAAGTTTACAAAAAACTCTTTACAATCCCTTTAAATCAAGATCCAATAGCCGACAAAATCAATGAAGCAGACTTGAAATATAGTTGACAGTGTGAAATAACACTGGCCAAGTTGATATTGGGACAGTTTATTGAATGGAATAATCCAGTAATCACCGCCTGATATTCCTGTGAAATTTTTCCTTCTACTTTTAGTAGTTGATAAATGGAAGTGAAAGCCTACAGCAGATTTCTCGCCTGTCATTGGACAAGATAGTAGGAGTTGATTAAATACCAATTAAGAATTTGTTTGAAAACAATTTAATAGAAATTAGGTTAATTGACGTTTCGTGTGAGTTCCGTTTGGAATTTGAACGTAGGTTGCTAGCAGTAGACCATTAAATTATACGAAATCATCAAACGACTCGTCACAAAGTTTGCAGTGCTTGAATTTCTGGTAAAATATTGAAACTTTACGTCTGTAGTTTTCAGGAATGTGAGGGGGCTGTAGTGTGTTATTGAAGGGTGAAATCCTTAATTTATAAAATAACAATGTAGAATAGCTGTTGATTGTAAAAATCAGAGAAAAATCATGTCTAAGTAAATAGAGGATTAAAACTAAGATCTCAGGCATACACTTTAATGTCGAGAGGATTACACATGACTATAGGGGTTGAATACAGTAGGATTAATTAATCAGTTAATTATTCCATCAGTTAGAAATGAAATGAAATGAATAGAGTTTTACGTCCTACTTTTCTGCAACCATTAATTAGAGAACTTGGATTTAAAACCAAATATCATGTATAAAGTATTGACATTTTAATTATGATTTATATTCGAATGTCCGTTAATACTCTAGTGTGATTTAAGTAAGTGCATTTAAAAACAAAATGGCGGTCTTGAATTCGAATTACACAATTTTGACTCTAACATTAGAGAGTGTAAAAAACGGAAGTGACGTGTTTGATAAGGAAGAGTTTTTGAATGAGGAGATGGGAGAGAGGAGACAGGGCACGGTGTCTGTGGCCACCCTGACAGTGGTTTATTGTGCTATATTTGTAACAGGTGTTATAGGAAACTTGTCGACGTGTATAGTAATAGGTAAAAACCGTTACCTACATACCGCCACTAATTACTACCTACTTAGTCTAGCTGTCTCTGATATGTTTACTTTATTGTTGGGTAAGTACCACACATTCGTTTCTATACTATCTTATTGGTTTATTCCCATTTCACCCTTTCCCGCTTTGCCCCTTCCCAATTCGCCCCCTATTTATTCCCATTTCGCCCCTTCCCATTTCGACCCTAACCCTAACCTAACCCTAACACTAACCCCTTATGCCCACCTATTTCCCAGTTCGTTCCTTTTTGCAATTGATATATGACAAATTTGAAAAAAGGTATAAGCAGCCCTCAAACAGTAACCTATAATTTCAACTAGTTGAAGTTTTTGAAAAATAATCATAATTTTGTTTGTGGTTTGCCATTCCAGTGTTCTTTTATCAAATTTCCAAAATCATAGAACCAAAATGGACCGGAATTAAAATCGGAATAAGCATAATTGTATTATTTAAATGGAAGGGGCGAAATAGCAAGGGGCAATACGGGAAGGGTCGAAATGGAGAAGGGACGAAAAGGAAATAATGTAGGGGCGAAATGGGAAGGGGCGAAGTGGGAAGACACCGTTTCATTCCGGTGTGTGGTCTGTCACAATTTGACGAACCATGTATTTTTATACCAGTTTGATTGCGATGGTTCTTCTGTCACAATTTGACGAACCATGTATTTTTATACCAGTTTGATTGCGATGGTTCTTCTGTCACAATTTGACGAACCATGTATTTTTATACCAGTTTGATTGCGGTGGTTCTTCTGTCACAATTTGACGAACCATGTATTTTTATACCAGTTTGATTGCGATGGTTCTTCTGTCACAATTTGAAGAACCATGTATTTTTATTCCAGTTTGATGGCGGTGGTTCTTCTGTCACAATTTGACGAACCATGTATTTTTATACCAGTTTGATTGCGGTGGTTCTTCTGTCACAATTTGACGAACCATGTATTTTTATACCATTTTGATTGCGGTGGTTCCTCTGTCACAATTTCACGAACCATGTATTTTTATACCATTTTGATTGCGGTGGTTCTTCTGTCACAATTTGACGAACCATGTATTTTTATACCAGTTTGATTGCTGTGGTTCTTCTGTCACAATTTGACGAACCATGTATTTTTATTCCAGTTTGATTGCGGTGGTTCTTCTGTCACAATTTGACGAACCATGTATTTTTATACCAGTTTGATTGCGGTGGTTCCTCTGTCACAATTTCACGAACCATGTATTAACTCACGGAAACATCATGGATCTTACAAGAAAAGAGATTGATTAACATTTGAATAGATTTTTTATTCAACGAGGAGTTAATTCAACCGAGTTAATTCAACCGAAACGATTTTTTTCGCCCAGAACGAGAAATTCTGTCTGTCATTTCCCGTCCCTGGTGACCTTGATCAGCATATTACGTCTTAATGATGTCGGCATGTTTTTTTAAGTTCGGAGAGGACATCATTTGACATATTGTGGACATTCCATCGGAATCTAATCATATCTTTATTTTGAAACTAAAGCAATGATTTTTAAGTTCAATATAAAACAAAATGCCCTGTACAAATAACACAGATACATATAAATAAAAAAAAAACTCAAATAGTAACGATCCGACCACAAAACGAAACCCGATATCCAAAACAATGTACATGTATTGGTAAAAGCTAATTCTCACAAGATCCCTGCTCGATGGTTGGAGATAGTCTACAATGTGACTGAATTTAGAATCTATGAACATTATCAATTCTCTCCTTATTTTAATAACATCTTATAATTTACATTGTAACTGACAAATTCTATTATCCGGTTTCTACCGAGTTATAAATGGGTACCGAACATCTGGGAAAGATCAATGCCAAGATGTTTGGCCAAGGATCAGTTGATAGAACGGATCCTCATGAATCTATGTTGTTATCCTTGTTGATTGTTTCTTTCTTTCTTTTACAAATAAACAAATACTCAGAAAGTAATGATATTCTTCTCTTGGACACAAGGCGTTGATAAAGTAAAGGGGAGTCGACCCTTTTCTTTCGACTAACTTTAACTTGTTTATCATTCGATGAGTGTCGATAACTCGGCATAACTCGGTAGTAGTTAAAAACTCATAGAGATTCAAATCAAACAATCCACAGAATGATCTAAAGACACTTCAACATACGTTTTTTCATTTTTATTTTTATTTTTTCAATAATGAGAGAATATTTCATATTTGTTGTGTTGCTGGAGATGAAGTAGTTTTCACTCTATTTTATATTTGTTGTGTTGCTGGAGATGAAGTAGTTTTCACTCTATTTTATATTTGTTGTGTTGCTGGAGATGAAGTAGTTTTCACTCTATTTTATATTTGTTGTGTTGCTGGAGATGAAGTAGCTTTCACTCTATTTTATATTTGTTGTGTTGCTGGAGATGAGGTAGTTTTCACTCTATTTTATATTTGTTGTGTTGCTGGAGATGAGGTAGTTTTCACTCTATTTTATATTTGTTGTGTTGCTGGAGATGAAGTAGCTTTCACTCTATTTTATATTTGTTGTGTTGCTGGAGATGAAGTAGTTTTCACTCTATTTTATATTTGTTGTGTTGGTGGAGATGAAGTAGTTTTCACTCTATTTTATATTTGTTGTGTTGCTGGAGATGAGGTAGTTTTCACTCTATTTTATATTTGTTGTGTTGCTGGAGATGAAGTAGTTTTCACTCTATTTTATATTTGTTGTGTTGCTGGAGATGAGGTAGTTTTCACTCTATTTTATATTTGTTGTGTTGCTGGAGATGAAGTAGTTTTCACTCTATTTTATATTTGTTGTGTTGCTGGAGATGAAGTAGTTTTCACTCTATTTTATATTTGTTGTGTTGCTGGAGATGAAGTAGTTTTCACTCGATAATGAAAAATATTTTTGTGAGAAAGAACGTTGAAGCATTCGGGGACAAATTGAATAAAGAATGAGATAAAAAAAAAAAGGTCTGGATGCCAATCGACATATTTCAAAGTTCAAATTAAAGATGCAACAAGGAAAATCGATTTGAATATTTTAACCTTATTTCTGTTTCTAAGGAATAGATGGAACCAATTGACATGGTTGATTATAACGTCTGGTGAGATATTATAACGTCGGGCTAGTGAGATATTATAACGTCAGGCTGGTGAGATATTATAACGTCAGGCTGGTGAGATATTATAACGTCAGGCTGGTGAGATATTATAACGTCAGGCTGGTGAGATATTATAACGTCAGGCTGGTGAGATATTATAACGCCAGGCTGGTGAGATATTATAACGTCAGGCTGGTGAGATATTATAACGTCTTGCTGGTGAGATATTATAACGTCAGGCTGGTGAGATATTATAACGTCAGGCTGGTGAGATATTATAACGTCAGGCTGGTGAGATATTATAACGTCAGGCTGGTGAGATATTATAACGTCAGGCTGGTGAGATATTATAACGTCAGGCTGGTGAGATATTATAACGTCAGGCTGGTGAGATATTATAACGTCAGACTGGTGAGATATTATAACGTCTGGTGAGATATTATAACGTCGGGCTAGTGAGATATTATAACGTCAGGCTGGTGAGATATTATAACGTCAGGCTGGTGAGATATTATAACGTCAGGCTGGTGAGATATTATAACGTCAGGCTGGTGAGATATTATAACGTCAGGCTGGTGAGATATTATAACGTCAGGCTGGTGAGATATTATAACGTCATGCTGGTGAGATATTATAACGTCAGGCTGGTGAGATATTATAACGTCAGGCTTGTGAGATATTATAACGTCAGGCTGGTGAGATATTATAACGTCAGGCTGGTGAGATATTATAACGTCAGGCTTGTGAGATATTATAACGTCAGGCTGGTGAGATATTATAACGTCAGGTTTGTGAGATATTATAACTTCAGGCTGGTGAGATATTATAACGTCAGGCTGGCGAGATATTATAACGTCAGGCTTGTGAGATATTATAACGTCAGGCTGGTGAGATATTATAACGTCAGGCTGGGGAGATATTATAACGTCAGGCTTGTGAGATATTATAACGTCAGGCTTGTGAGATATTATAACTTCAGGCTGGTGAGATATTATAACGTCAGGCTGGTGAGATATTATAACGTCAGGCTGGTGAGATATTATAACGTCAGGCTGATGAGATATTATAACTTCAGGCTGGTGAGATATTATAACGTCAGGCTGGTGAGATATTATAACGTCAGGCTTGTGATTATAACGTCAGGCTGGTGAGATATTATAACGTCAGGCTGGTGAGATATAACGTCCGGATCACACTCTAAATACACTCTAAACAGTCAACTTGAAATTCTATACAGCTAACGATATTGATAACAGTATATTTTATTAATATTGACTATGTTTCAAAATCTTCGTCACCACGATTCGATGCTCGACTAATTCAACGTTGTGAGAAATTCTACCAATAATTGAATTCAGAAAAGCTACATGAAACATAAGTTAGTATGATATTTGTATAAAAAATGTTATCTGAGAGTACCGAGTAATATCTATCTATACTACATTTAAATGGTCTTTAATTTCGTGTATTCCGTTTATAATTAAAATGACAGATGCGATCACCGTCGAAAGTTAAGCCTTCAAGTATATGTTTCTCTAGAATTATCTTAGTTTGAAAGTTAAAAAGATGAGTCTTCTTTCTTGAGACTCTGCCATACATAGCAAAAATAATATAGACTGAAAAGAAATTCCTAGTTTTGGATATTTTTTAAAAGGGAATTATGGAATTAAGTCTCAATTCAGCCGTCCTCCTTAACGCACCTGTTCCTTTGAGTGTTTTAAGAAAGATTTTATGAAAGAAAAATTTCCAGTTGACAATTAAATGTGACTATTTTAAAGATTCTGGTCGTCAAGTCGAATCAAGGTGAATTAGGGAGAAATCGCTGTAGTAATTATCAAGTCTATTAAAGAAGGGTTCTTATCAATTATAGTAATACTGATTTATTCCTCGTGCTTCACTTAATCACGTTACGTTTATTAATCGTTTACGTGACAGTAATGAAACACGACTCTCCTGGTAAAAGCAGCAGGGCGGTACTAAAACAATGCTCCATCTGAATCTAAATGACAAACGTTCAACCTCTCAACTTTTTTAAACTGAGATTAATTGCTGTTTTTAATCATGAAATAAAAAATCTCGCTTTGATAATCAGTTTTAAGAAGAAGCGCTTCTCAGTATGAAATGGTCCATATCAGTTTTTTGTAATGATTGTAGGTTAAAATGTAGGAGTTATTAGATTCTGTGTCGAGTTTTTATCTAGTTATTAGTTTAATGTTGTTCGGTTACCAATATCCTATACATAATGGGTGGTTACACAATCCAATAGACGGACCATAATAGTTAAACAAATTTGATCTTTAAACTGATTATTGGCATGGCATACTTGAAACAATCAGGACACTTTCAATAATCAACTTCAAAGCTGTTTATTAAAGTTAATGTGTAAGAGAAAGTGTAAGGGGCTTTAAAATAACAACTATCCATTACTTTCCAATAAATCTGACATTTTGAAAATAAAATGTCACATTCACGAGGGAGAAAGATAATAAACAGAATGTCAGTTAAAAATTGATGTCATAATCTTTTTAGCACGTTCAACCTTTATTCGTTCGGCTTTTTTGTATTGGAATAACGATTATCATTATTTTAATTGAAATAAAAAGAGATGACAGCATAAAATATCTTGTCAGAACGAAGAAAATGAAAGTAAAAAATTGGTGCTGTGACGTTTAAAATGATTGATTGTTTCTTTAATTTGGATATTTGAATTCAAGATGAAACATATAAATTCTGTGTATTGTAGGAACTATATACTCAATATATATCAAGATAAGAATGAAAAATGGTGTAATGTTTAACAATTTGAATGTTTTTGGAATTACTACTACTGTTTTCAAAGAACTTTAGAACAAGTCTTTTGATCGCAACTGCGAGATACTTACAACGAATAACGATCTGGAAACTTAAAAACGCCGTATCGAACTTGAAGTTTCGTAAAATACTTATTTACAGACGAACTAGTTTATGAAAAGGATTGGTCAAGTTAAAAGTTGGATTCAGTAGCCGATTAGTTAATAAACCTAAAAGCCTTAGATGAATATATACGGCACTACATCCGTTTCTCTTTCCCTTACATTCAAACCAAACGTTGATTTTTTTATGAAAAGTTATTCGGAATGTTAAAAGTGAGCCATTTTAGCCCGTTTAGCCAATGCATAGATATACCAATACATGAACATAGATATACCAATACCTAGATATACCAATACATAGATATACTAATACATAAATATACCAATATCTAGATATACTAATACATAAATATACCAATATCTAGATATACCAATATCTAGATATACCAATATCTAGATATACCAATATCTAGATATACCAATAACTAGATATACCAATACATAGATATACCAATACATAGATATACCAATACATAAATATACCAATATCTAGATATACCAATATCTAGATATACCAATATCTAGATATACCAATACATAGATATACCAATACATAGATATACCAATATCTAGATATACCAATACATAGATATACCAATACATAGATATACCAATACATAGATATACCAATACATAGATATACCAATACCTAGATATACCAATACATAGATATACCAATACATAAATATACCAATACATAGATATACCAATACATAGATATACCAATACCTAGATATACCAATATATAGATATACCAATACATAGATATACCAATACCTAGATATACCAATACATAGATATACCAATACATAGATATACCGATACATAGATATACCAATACCTAGATATACCAATACATAGATATACCAATACCTAGATATACCAATACCTAGATATACCAATACATAAATATACCAATACCTAGATATACCAATACATAGATATACCAATACATAGATATACCAATACATAGATATACCAATACATAGATATACCAATACATAAATATACCAATACATAGATATACCAATATCTAGATATACCAATACCTAGATATACCAATACATAGATATACCAATACATAGATATACCAATATCTAGATATACCAATATCTAGATATACCAATATCTAGATATACCAATACATAGATATACCAATACATAGATATACCAATACCTAGATATACCAATACATAGATATACCAATACATAGATATACCAATACATAGATATACCAATACATAAATATACCACAATACATAGATATACCAATATCTAGATATACCAATACATAAATATACCAATATCTAGATATACCAATACCTAGATATACCAATACATAGATATACCAATACATAAATATACCAATACATAGATATACCAATATCTAGATATACCAATACATGTATACCCATTCAAAGGCTAGAACGTATATTATAATTTATAATTTCATACCAGAGAACTATTCCAATCACCTAAGTAAAACCCATCTCAGTATTATTATATCTATCATACAGTGTATCACTCTAAAGAGTTATTAATTACATCTGTTAATTAGAGTTCATCATTATATAGGTCATTTATTATAGATAATGGTGATTACACGAATAACACTGCTGTAGTATAATGAAAGTTGCGAATATGAAATGACAAGAAAAAAAAGTACGAACGATCATATTTTTTGGAGCATCAATTTGCAAGGCAGTAATTATTATAGAATTATCAAACCTGATGGCAACTTGTTTTTTGAAACGATCTTGTTATTCAACACCATTCTTTGTTTTTTTTTTGTAATAATTTCCTCGAAAAACACGATTCACTGTAATGTGAACTAGTCAAACAGTCACGACTACATAATAACTATAGATAAATAAGACAATTATCATGGATGGATACTTCTATTACTTTCAATAAATATTCTAGAAGTATTATTATATTTCTGATGACAGTGTGAGAATCATATTGAAATATTGAAAGTAATAAATATTCTAGAAGTATTATTATATTTCTGATGACAGTGTGAGAATCATATTGAAATATTGAAAGTAATAAATATTCTAGAAGTATCATTATATTCCTGATGACAGTGTGAGAATCATATTGAAACATTGAAAGTAATAAATATTCTAGAAGTATTATTATATTCCTGATGACAGTGTGAGAATCATATTGAAACATTGAAAGTAATAAATATTCTAGAAGTATTATTATATTCCTGATGACAGTGTAAGAACCATATTGAAACATTGAAAGTTATAAATATTCTAGAAGTATTATTATATTCCTGATGACAGTGTAAGAATCATATTGAAACATTGAAAGTTATAAATATTCTAGAAGTATTATTATATTTCTGATGACAGTGTAAGAATCATATTGAAACATTGAAAGTAATAAATATTCTAGAAGTATCCATTCATATAATTATCTTCTTAATCCATAACTTGTGCTTCTAATATATCATCGAAGGATTAATATAATCATTTCGTTTATCAGTCAAAGTAAAATACAATCAAACTGAATGAAGTTTTACCTTCTTCTGAAGAAAAAGGACCCTCACAAATTTTTTGATTTGTATTCTACGCCAGTGCTTTTTTGAAGACCTTTTCTGATAACCATCTAACACAAAGTAACATTAGAGATCAGAATTGACGTCAAGTCACTCAACCAGTCCATGTTGAAGAGAGTAAAAAGAAAGGTTTCAAGAAGATCTTTTAAGATAAAGTGTGTGTCCTTGAAAGTGTCGCTTTAATTCACAATCATTAACTACTTAGTCACTTTCCGCTCTCTCAATTTTCAAATTGACTTAAAACTGGTTATTGGTAGTGTGTATTTTAATCGATATTTAGTTACTAACTATGTTATTATTGAGTTGTAAATGTTACACTTTATTAGTTACTCGGTCATTTCAGTTTATATATAGTTTCACCTACAATGACTGGTAGATGACAAGTTAACATTCGCTTCCAGCTAACTGATATCACAGACTAGGTAGTTGTTGGTAGATGACAAGTTAACATTCGCTTAGAGCTAACTGATATCGCAGACTAGGTAGTTGTTGGTAGATGGCAAGTTAACATTCGCTTTCAGCTAACTGATATCACAGACTAGGTTGTTGTTGGTAGATGACAAGTTAACATTCGCTTCCAGCTAACTGATATCACAGACTAGGTAGTTGTTGGTAGATGACAAGTTAACATTCGCATCCAGCTAACTGATATCACAGACTAGGTTGTTGTTGGTAGATGACAAGTTAACGTTCGCTTCCAGCTAACTGATATCACAGACTAGGTAGTTGTTGGTAGATGACAAGTTAACATTCGCTTCCAGCTAACTGATATCACAGACAAGGTAGTTGTTGGTAGATGACAAGTTAACATTCGCTTCCAGCTAACTGATATCACAGACAAGGTAGTTGTTGGTAGATGACAAGTTAACATTCGCTTCCAGCTAACAAATATCACAGACTAGGTAGTAGTTGGTAGATGACAAGTTAACATTCGCTTCCAGCTAACTAATATCACAGACTAGGTTGTTGTTGGTAGATGACAAGTTTACGTTCGCTTAGAGCTAACTGATATCGCAGACTAGGTAGTTGTTGGTAGATGACAAGTTAACGTTCCCTTCCAGCTAACTGATATCACAGACTAGGTAGTTGTTGGTAGATGACAAGTTAACATTCGCTTCCAGCTAACTGATATCACAGACTAGGTAGTTGTTGGTAGATGACAAGTTAACGTTCGCTTTCAGCTAACTGATATCACAGACTAGATTGTTGTTGGTAGATGACAAGTTAACGTTCCCTTCCAGCTAACTGATATCACAGACTAGGGTTAACATCTGCTTCCAGCTAACTGATATCACAGACTAGGTAGTTCATGTTAGATGACAGGTTAACATCCGCTTTCAGCTAACTGATATCACAGACTAGGTAGTTGTTGGTAGATGACAAGTTAACATTCGCTTCCAGCTAACTGATATCTCAGACTAGGTTGTTGTTGGTAGATGACAAGTTAACGTTCGCTTTCAGCTAACTGATATCACAGACTAGGTAGTTGTTGGTAGATGACAAGTTAACGTTCGCTTTCAGCTAACTGATATCACAGACTAGGTAGTTGTTGGTAGATGACAAGTTAACATCCGCTTCCAGCTAACTGATATCTCAGACTAGGTTGTTGTTGGTAGATGACAAGTTAATATCCGCTTCCAGCTAACTGATATCACAGACTAGATTGTTGTTGGTAGATGACAAGTTAACATTCCCTTCCAGCTAACTGATATCACAGACTAGGTAGTTGTTGGTAGATGACACGTTAACGTTCGCTTTCAGCTAACTGATATCACGAATTAGGTAGTTCATGTTAGATGACAGGTTAACATTCGCTTCCAGCTAACTGATATCACAGACTAGGTAGTTGTTGGTAGATGACAGGTTAACATCCGCTTCCAGCTAACTGATATCACAGACTAGGTAGTTCATGTTAGATGACAAGTTAACATCCGCTTCCAGCTAACTGATATCACAGACTAGGTAGTTGTTGGTAGATGACAAGTTAACATCCGCTTCCAGCTAACTGATATCACAGACTAGGTAGTTCATGTTAGATGACAGGTTAACATCTGCTTCCAGCTAACTGATATCACAGACTAGGTAGTTCATGTTAGATGACAGGTTAACATCCGCTTTCAGCTAACTGATATCACGAATTAGGTAGTTCATGTTAGATGACAGGTTAACGTCCGCTTTCAGCTAACTGATATCACAGACTAGGTAGTTCATGTTAGATGACACGTTAACGTTCGCTTTCAGCTAACTGATATCACAGAGTAGGTAGTTGTTGGTAGATGACAGGTTAACATCCGCTCCCAGCTAACTGATATCACGAATTAGGTAGTTCATGTTAGATGACAGGTTAACATCCGCTTCCAGCTAACTGATATCACGAATTAGGTAGTTCATGTTAGATGACAGGTTAACATTCGCTTCCAGCTAACTGATATCACAGACTAGGTAGTTGTTGGTAGATGACAGGTTAACATTCGCTTCCAGCTAACTGATATCACAGACTAGGTATTTGTTGGTAGATGACAAGTTAACGTTCGCTTCAGTTTTCAGGATTAATGATAATCAAATGCTGCACCTCAACTTTTATCCCATTTTTAAAACATAAATCATCTTTGATGTATTTTGATATTATTTGGTTGCTGAGAGTGAAATGATATTTATATTTCAATACTTTATATTTGTCATCAATCTTATTTGTTCCAGTGACAGCCACTGACTGACTGTTTTCACAGATTTATTGAAGAATTGTTTTCAGAAGTAAAGAGTGTTATCCAGGGTCAATAATGATCAGATATTGCTCAAATAACAATGTTTACCGTTACTATAAATAGCAGACAATACAAACAACCGTGAGATATAGATAAAATGAAAGTAGATTGAAAGTAAAAGTCAAGATCTCAGTCATTTGGAAATCAAATTAGAAACTTTCTGTACGGTCTACTGATTGACTGGAATATCATAAAAACAAACAGGTTCGATTATCCCCATGTGACATCTATTGACCGATTTTTTTTATACTCATACGAGGCCGCATTCATTCAGTCAAATCAAAAAAGTGACCTGAAACATCTTGCTTTTATGATAAATAAAAATGATAATGATAGAAAAATATAGCAATTTTAATTGACAAGGGACAAAATAATAACTTTGTATGTTTCCGGTGACTTTAGATTCACTTGGAGATTAAATATTAGTTATTGTATCTGGAGTAGATTTAAAATAAGAACAATTGTAATACAAATTTCATTGCAGAGATTTACAACCTGAGGGTAATTAACTCTCAGGAGGTCATTTTGAAATTTGCGGGGATAATGAGGCACTTTGTAGTCTAGTATCAAAAATTTGGACAATTATAATTTAAGTCATTCTATTCTATTCAGGCTATTGAAAAAGATTATAGGGAAATCACGAAATAGTTCGAATTACTTAGGGAAGGGGAGTAATAGTAAGGATTTCTAGAGGGATGGGGGGTAATAGTAAGGATTTATAGAGGGATGGGGGGTAATCGTAAGGATTTATAAAGGGAAAGGGTAGTAATAGTAAGGATTTATAGAGGGAAGGGGGGTAATAGTAATGATTTATAGAGAGAAAGGAGGTTATAGTAAGTATTTATAGAGGGAAAGGCGGTAATAGTAATGATTTATAGAGGGAAGGGAGGTTATAGTAAGGATTTATAGAGGGAAGGGAGGTTATAGTAAGTATTTATAGAGGGAAGGGAGGTTATAGTAAGTATTTATAGAGGGAAAGGGGGTAACTAGTAAGGATTTATAGAGGGATGGGGGGTAACTAGTAAGGATTTACTAGAGGGATGGGGGGTAATAGTAAGGATTTACTAGAGGGAAAGGGTACTAACTAGTAAGTATTTCTAGAGGGAAAGGGGTGA
>NW_008708721.1:21046-21961 GCF_000327385.1 Lottia gigantea | reverse complement strand
AGAAAGGATTTATAGACGGGAAGAGGGGTAATAGTAAGTATTTATAGAGGGAAGAGGGGTAATAGTAAGGATTTATAGGGGGAAGGGGGTAATAGTAAGTATTTATAGAGGGAAGGGGGAGAATAGTAATGATTTATAGAGGAAAGGGTAGTAATAGTAAGGATTTATAGGGGGAAGGGGGATAATAGAAAAGGATTTATAGACGGAAGGGGGGTAATAGTAAGGATTTATAGAGGGAAGGGGGAGAATAGAAAGGATTTATAGACGGGAAGGGGGGTAATAGTAAGGATTTATAGAGGGAAGGGGGTAATAGTAAGTATTTATAGACGGGAAGGGGGGTAATAGAAAGGATTTATAGACGGGAAGGGGGGTAATAGAAAGGATTTATAGACGGGAAGGGAGGTTATGGTAAGGATTTATAGAGGGAAGGGGGTAATAGTAAGTATTTATAGACGGGAAGGGGGGTAATAGTAAGGATTTATAGACGGGAAGGGGGGTAATAGAAAGGATTTATAGACGGGAAGAGGGGTAATAGTAAGTATTTATAGAGGGAAGAGGGGTAATAGTAAGGATTTATAGGGGGAAGGGGGTAATAGTAAGTATTTATAGAGGGAAGGGGGAGAATAGTAATGATTTATAGAGGAAAGGGTAGTAATAGTAAGGATTTATAGGGGGAAGGGGGATAATAGAAAAGGATTTATAGACGGAAGGGGGGTAATAGTAAGGATTTATAGAGGGAAGGGGGAGAATAGAAAGGATTTATAGACGGGAAGGGGGGTAATAGTAAGGATTTATAGAGGGAAGGGGGTAATAGTAAGTATTTATAGACGGGAAGGGGGGTAATAGAAACGGATTTATAGACGGGAAGGGGGGTAATAGAAAGGATTTATAGTCGGGAAGGGAGGTTATGGTAAG
>NW_008708721.1:16649-20996 GCF_000327385.1 Lottia gigantea | reverse complement strand
TTGGACTAATGAGATGGAGTTTTATATCCTGCTGTTCTGGTATCTTATTGAACTAATGAAATGAAATGGAGTTTTATATCCTACTGTTCTGTATCTTATTGAACTAATGAAATCTTGTTTTATATCCTGCTGTTCTGTATCTTATTGAACTAATGAAATGAAATGTTGTTTTATATCCTACTGTTCTGTATCTTATTGAACTAATGAAATGAAATGTTGTTTTATATCCTACTGTTCTGTATCTTATTGGACTAATGAAATGAAATAGAGTTTTATATCCTACTGTTCTGTATCTTATTGGACTAATGAAATGAAATAGAGTTTTATATCCTACTGTTCTGTATCTTATTGAACTAATGAAATGAAATGTTGTTTTATATCCTACTGTTCTGTATCTTCTTGGACTAATGAAATGAAATGTTGTTTTATATCCTACTGTTCTGTATCTTATTGAACTAATGAAATCTTGTTTTATATCCTACTGTTCTGTATCTTATTGAACTACTGAAATGAAATGTTGTTTTATATCCTACTGTTCTGTATCTTATTGAACTAATGAAATCTTGTTTTATATCCTGCTCTTCTGTATCTTATTGAACTAATGAAATGAAATGTTGTTTTATATCCTACTGTTCTGTATCTTATTGAACTAATGAAATCTTGTTTTATATCCTGCTGTTCTGTATCTTATTGAACTAATGAAATCTTGTTTTATATCCTACTGTTCTGTATCTTATTGAACTAATGAAATCTTGTTTTATATCCTGCTGTTCTGTATCTTAATGAACTAATGAAATGAAACCTTGTTTTATATCCTACTGTTCTGTATCTTATTGGACTAATGAAATGAAATGTAGTTTTATATCCTACTGTTCTGTATCTTATTGAACTAATGAAATGTTGTTATATATCCTACTGTTCTGTATCTTATTGAACTAATGAAATTTTGTTTTATATCCTACTGTTCTGTATCTTATTGAACTAATGAAATGAAATGAAGTTTTATACCCTACTGTTCTGTATCTTATTGAACTAATGAAATAGAGTTTTATATCCTACTGTTCTGTATCTTATAGAACTAATGAAATGAAATGGAGTTTTATATCCTACTGTTCTGTATCTTATTGAACTAATGAACTGAAATGACGTTTTATACCCTACTGTTCTGTATCTTATTGGACTAATGAAATGAAATAGTTTTATATCCTATTGTTCTGTATCTTATTGAACTAATGAAATGAAATGTTGTTTTATATCCTACTGTCCTGTATCTTATTAGACTAATGAAATGAAATGAAGTTTTATATCCTACTGTTCTGTATCTTATTGGACTAATGCAATGCAATAGAGCTTTATATCCTACTGTTCTGTATCTTATTAGACTAATGCAATGCAATAGAGTTTTATATCCTACTGTTCTGTATCTTTTTGAACTAATGAAATTTTGTTTTATATCCTACTGTTCTGTATCTTATTGAACTAATGAAATGAAATGGAGTTTTATATCCTTCTGTTCTGTATCTTATTGAACTAATGAAATGAAATGTTGTTCTATATCCTACTGTCCTGTATCTTATTAGACTAATGAAATGAAATGTTGTTTTATATCCTACTGTCCTGTATCTTATTGAACTAATGAAATGAAATGTTGTTTTATATCCTACTGTCCTGTATCTTATTAGACTAATGAAATGAAATGTTGTTTTATATCCTACTGCCCTGTATCTTATTAGACTAATGAAATGAAATGTTGTTTTATATCCTACTGTCCTGTATCTTATTAGACTAATGAAATGAAACGTTGTTTTATATCCTACTGTCCTGTATCTTATTAGACTAATGAAATGAAACCTTGTTTTATATCCTACTGTTCTGTATCTTATGGTACAAATGAAATGAGACTGTACATTATTGAGCTTATACAAAGTAAATGACGACAAGAACAGCTTTATGTCATTGAAAGTCGGGTTGTGTATGTACTTCAGGACCTCCTCTGTACGAGTTGCGTGATGTGCTTGTGATAAATACACAATAAAACTAAACTTTTTTCAAATGAAACTATAAGATTACCTGTACTATTACATTCTATCTTCCAACACCGGAAGGTTTTTCAAAAGATTTCTTACTTTGCCGAATGTGAAAATCGTTTAACTCTTTGGTTTTAACTAAAACATTAATTCTGTTTTGTTTTTACAATTATTCAGGTTTAGGCTATGTTATATTCTACTTCAGTTTTCAATGTGGATTTGGTCGTGACAGAAAGTTGCTTTGAGTGATTAAATAAATGTTCTATCTCGCTGTTACTACTATAATAAAATAGGCGAGACTTTTTCTTGGTAAATCATAAAGGTTAAACCTAAAATACCTTTTAGCTAATGAATTGTAGAATGCGGAAGTGAATTGAGAAAGTAGAATTTTACTTGTCACGTTAACAAGTGATGGAGCAGGGGGTAGATTAGTTCAATTTTTTTTAAATCAATCATGACTGTGTTGGAAAAATCAATTTTCTACTTTTACAGCTGGCTTCATACAAAACCTAGCAGTGGTATTTCTATAGCGCTCTATAAAGATGTATAGAGTACTATTTTAACAGTGGTATTTCTATATCTCTCTACAATTGATATATTGAACACTATTTTAACAGTGGTATTTCTATATCTCTCTACAATTGATGTATTGAACACTATTTTAACAGTGGTATTTCTATATCGCTCTACAGTTGAAATATTGAACACTATTTTAACAGTGGTATTTCTATATCTCTCTACAATTGATATATTGAACACTATTTTAACAGTGGTATTTCTATATCTCTCTACAATTGATATATTGAACACTATTTTAACAGTGGTATTTCTATATCACTCTACAATTAGTGTATTGAACACTATTTTAACAGTGGTATTTCTATATCACTCTACAATTAGTGTATTGAACACTATTTTAACAGTGGTATTTCTATATCACTCTACAATTAGTGTATTGAACACTATTTTAACAGTGGTATTTCTATATCACTCTACAATTAGTGTATTGAGTACTATTTTAACAGTGGCATTTCTATATCTCTCTACAATTGATGTATTGATCACTATTTTAACAGTGGTATTTCTATATTGCTCTACAATTAGTGTATTGAGTACTATTTTAACAGTGGCATTTCTATATCTCTCTACAATTGATGTATTGATCACTATTTTAACAGTGGTATTTCTATATCACTCTACAATTGATGTATTGATCACTATTTTAACAGTGGTATTTCTATATCACTCTACAATTAGTGTATTGAGTACTATTTTAACAGTGGCATTTCTATATCTCTCTACAATTGATGTATTGATCACTATTTTAACAGTGGTATTTTCTATATCACTCTACAATTAGTGTACTGAGTACTATTTTAACATTGGTATTTCTATATAGCTGAGCAAATTAATGCATTAATTACCTCCGTTAATAGTTTGAAGAATACCTCTCTTTACTCTGTTAAAGTTTTAAATCAATAATGTATCATAAGTTGTCTATTTGTATTTTGTTTTATTTTGTTGTATTTTGTTGTTCATGCTATATGCTTCCCACTACTTTATTTTTTTATATTTCATGTATTTAGTATTTGTTTATGTATTAGGGCCTATATTGTACAGTGTACTTAAACGCACATAAAAAAAAGTATATTATTATTAAGCACCATTTTAACAGTGGTATTTCTATATCACTCTACAGTTGATGTATTGAGCACTATTTTAACAGTGGTATTTCTATATCGCTCTACAATTGATGTATTGGGCACTATTTTAACAGTAGTATTTGTATATCACTCTACAGTTGATGTATTGAACACTATTTTAACAGTGGTATTTCTATATCGCTCTACAGTTGATGTATTGAACACTATTTTAACAGTGGTATTTCTATATCGCTCTACAGTTGATGTATTGAACACTATTTTAACAGTGGTATTTCTATATCGCTCTACAATTGATGTATTGAGTACTATTTTAACAGTGGTATTTCTATATCACTCTACAATTGGTGTATTAAGCACCATTTTAACAGTGGTATTTCTATATAGCTCTACAATTGATGTATTGAGTACTATTTTAACAGTGATATTTCTATATCGCTCTACAATTGATGTATTGAGTACTATTTTAACAGTGATATTTCTATATCGCTCTACAATTGATGTATTGAGTACTATTTTAACAGTGGTATTTCTATATAGCTCTACAATTGATGTATTAAGTACTATTTTAACAGTGATATTTCTATATCACTCTACAATTGATGTATTGAGCACTATTTTAACAGTGATATTTCTATATCGCTCTACAATTGATGTAT
>NW_008708721.1:10364-16599 GCF_000327385.1 Lottia gigantea | reverse complement strand
ACAGTGGTATTTCTATATCACTCTACAATTGATGTATTGAACACTATTTTAACAGTAGTATTTGTATATCTCTCTACAATTGATGTATTGAACACTATTTTAACAGTGGTATTACTATATCACTCTACAATTGATGTATTGAACACTATTTTAACAGTAGTATTTGTATATCTCTCTACAATTGATGTATTGAGCACTATTTTAACAATGGTATTACTATATCACTCTACAATTGATGTATTGAACACTATTTTAACAGTGGTATTACTATATCACTCTACAATTGATGTATTGAACACTATTTTAACAGTAGTATTTGTATATCTCTCTACAATTGATGTATTGAACACTATTTTAACAGTGGTATTTCTATATAGCTCTACAATTGATGTATTAAGTACTATTTTAACAGTGATATTTCTATATCGCTCTACAATTGATGTATTGAGTACTATTTTAACAGTGGTATTTCTATATAGCTCTACAATTGATGTATTAAGTACTATTTTAACAGTGATATTTCTATATCACTCTACAATTGATGTATTGAGCACTATTTTAACAGTGATATTTCTATATCGCTCTACAATTGATGTATTGAGTACTATTTTAACAGTGGTATTTCTATATAGCTCTACAATTGATGTATTAAGTACTATTTTAATAGTGATATTTCTATATCACTCTACAATTGATGTATTGTTCACTTTTTTCAGTGGTATTTCTATATAGCTCTTGATGTAATGAGCACTATTTTAACAGTGGTATTTCTATATCACTCTACAATTGATGTATTGATCACTATTTTAACAGTGGTATTTCTATATCTCTCTACAATTGATGCATTGATCACTATTTTAACAGTGGTATTTCTATATCACTCTATAATTGATGTATTGAGTACTATCTTAACAGTGGTATTTCTATATCACTCTATAATTGATGTATTGAGCACTATTTTAACAGTAGTATTTCTATATCTCTCTACAATTGATGCATTGATCACTATTTTAACAGTGGTATTTCTATATCACTCTACAATTGATGTATTGAGCACTATTTTAACAGTGGTATTTCTATATCACTTTACAATTGATGTATTGAGTACTATTTTAACAGTGGTATTTCTATATCACTTTACAATTGATGTATTGATCACTATTTTAACAGTGGTATTTCTATATCACTCTACAATTGATGTATTGAGCACTATTTTAACAGTGGTATTTCTATATCTTCCTACAATTGATGTATTGAACACTATTTTAACAGTGGTATTTCTATATCTTCCTACAATTGATGTATTGAACACTATTTTAACAGTGGTATTTCTATATCACTCTACAATTGATGTATTGAGTACTATTTTAACAGTAGTATTTCTATATCTTCCTACAATTGATGTATTGAACACTATTTTAACAGTGGTATTTCTATATCACTCTACAATTGATGTATTGAGTACTATTTTAACAGTGGTATTTCTATATCGCTCTACAATTGATGTATTGAGCACTATTTTAACAGTGGTATTTCTATATCTCTCTACAATTGATGTATTGAACACTATTTTAACAGTGGTATTTCTATATCACTTTACAATTGATGTATTGAGTAATATTTTAACAGTGGTATTTCTATATCTCTCTACAATTGATGAATTGAGCACTTTTTAACAGTGAAAATATTTTGTTATTGTATATTTCTTCTCTGAAATGTCCAAATATACATAATAGATAATTTTGCTCTCAAACTGTTTATATTTTATTCATGTGAACTATATTCGTTTTTGTTATTTCCATGTAAGAACAATACGTAGTTTAATATTCTTAATGATATTTTATTAATTAATGTATAAATATTATATGATATTTTGAATAATGTTAAAGATTGAGATAACGCGATGATGACCCCGGGGTCAGACATAATGATTAGATAAGCGATTATAGAATCAGACATTAAACCACTCTAGACTAATCACTGTAATTTATATTATATCCTATCGCCTGATAAATAGTACTGATGTAGTAATATTAGTCAATATACGAGCGATATCGGACAAGAGAATGAATGATGACGTAATTTAAAATAAAATCAGACGATGTTTATTTTGTATCAAACAGTATTTATCATTGGTTGGAAGATAATTACACTACCTCTCTGACTATTTTCTATAAAAACCATCAGAATAAAACAAACTATTACGTCTTATCCCTCGACTACAATAACCACCACCACGTATCGATAAGTCTACAATCCAATCACATCGCTGCATTCCGTGATGGAAGAAAGGTAACTATTACAGTCAATGAATAAGATGCAGTTCGTAATAGTTTGACATTGTGAGGATGGAACAACTCAAGTACTAAAGATCCAACCTGCAAAACGAAACCTGTTATCAAATAATAAGACTGTTGGAAAGACATTGATAGCAGCTTTTCACATCAGGAAGTCTATTAATCATAAATTAGTAAGTAGTTCATGATGAAAAGTTGTATCAGGTGTCTAGAAGAGTAAGCATACTAGTATAGATGTAGATCTATCGAAGTTAAAATAAGACTGGCAGAAAAGAGACTAGAAAGTTTAATCAACCTGACAGAAGATGTATTATTAAATTAACCAGACTTTAATATCATCTGTCTCAGGTTCACTTAAACTGATAACTCGTACCAACTGTAGCCAGGACCAATTAACCTGATAACTCGACTAACTGTAGCCAGGACCAATTGAACTGATAACTCGTACCAACTGTAGCCAGGATCAATTGGCCTGATAACTCGAACCAACTGTAGCCAGGACCAATTGACCTGATAACTCGAACCAACTGTAGCCAGGACCAATTGACCTGATAACTCGAATCAACTGTAGCCAGGACCAATTGGCCTGATAACTCGTTCCAACTGTAGCTAGGACCAATTGACCTGATAACTCGTTAACCTGATAACTCGGACCAACTGTAGCCAGGACCAATTGAACTGATAACTCGGACCAACTGTAGCCAGGATCAATTGGCCTGATAACTCGAACCAACTGTAGCCAGGACCAATTAACCTGATAACTCGTACCAACTGTAGCCAGGACCAATTGGCCTGATAACTCGGACCAACTGTAGCCACGACCAATTAACCTGATAACTCGTACCAACTTCGTACCAACTGTAGCCAGGATCAATTGGCCTGATAACTCGGACCAACTGTAGCCAGGACCAATTAACCTGATAACTCGTACCAACTGTAGCCAGGACCAATTGACCTGATAACTCGACTAACTGTAGCCAGGGCCAATTGAACTGATAACTCGTACCAACTGTAGCCAGGATCAATTGGCCTGATAACTCGAACCAACTGTAGCCAGGACCAATTGACCTGATAACTCGAATCAACTGTAGCCAGGACCAATTGGCCTGATAACTCGTTCCAACTGTAGCCAGGACCAATTGACCTGATAACTCGTTAAATTGATAACTTGGACCAACTGTAGCGAGGACCAATTAACCTGATAACTCGGACCAACTGTGGCCAGGACCAATTGAACTGATAACTCGGACCAACTGTAGCCAGGACCAATTGAACTGATAACTCGGACCAACTGTAGCCAGGACCAATTGAACTGATAACTCGGACCAACTGTAGCCAGGACCAATTGACCTGATAACTCGGACCAACTGTAGCCAGGACCAATTGAACTGATAACTCGTACCAACTGTGGCCAGGACCAATTGAACTGATAACTCGTAACAACTGTAACCAGGACCAATTAACCTGATAACTCGGACCAACTGTAGCCAGGGCCAATTGAACTGATAACTCGTACCAACTGTAGCCAGTACCAATTAACCTGATAACTCGGACCAACTGTAGCCAGGACCAATTAATCTGATAACTCGGACCAACTGTAGCCTGGACCAATTAACCTGATAACTCGGACCAACTGTAGCCAGGACCAATTGACCCGATACCTCGTACCAACTGTACCCAGGGTCAATTGACCTGATACCTTGGACCAACTGTAGCCAGGACCAATTGACCCGATACCTCGTACCAACTGTACCCAGGGTCAATTGACCCGATACCTCGTACCAACTGTACCCAGGGTCAATTGACCTGATAATTCGAACCAACTGTAGCCAGGGCCAATTGACCTGATAACGCGGACCAACTGTAGCCAGGACCAATTGACCTGATAACTCGAACCAACTGTAGCCAGGACCAATTGTTGATAGGATCAATAGACCTGATTGCGGAGACCATCTCTCGGAAGGGCACAATGAACTAATAACCAGGGTTCTAATTTATCTGTGACCGTAGGATTAATTTGCATTAGCGTTGGCTGATGAAGGTTACCAACTTGTACTATCGTCAGCTGATGAATGTTACCAACTTGTACTATCGTTAGCTGATGAAGGTTACCAACTTGTACTATCGTCAGCTGATGAAGGTTACCAACTTGTACTATCGTCAGCTGATACAGGTTACCAACTTGTACTACCGTCAGCTCTTGGAGGTGAATATAGAGTTTTCTCCAAGTGATGGTAATAATATACTGACTGAGCAATCGTACTGATATTTATTGACAACCAGGAAAGACAGATTCTTCATGAGTTAAATTGAATGAGACGAAGGAAGTCGAGTGCCAGATATACCGGATATGAAAGTAGGTATTTGGGAAATTCCCCTGAGCTCAAATCATCTAAAAAATAATGATTTAAGTCATTTTTTACTTTTAATTTTATGAAGATCATCGAAAGCTCTTTATCACCTAGACTGCACGTCAAACAAAAAGACTGAGTTATACTCTGATGCCAGTTGAGTTTCTGTTCTGTTTCAATTGTTTCCGATTCATTTGATTGACCTTTGGTTGACCTATTTTCTCATTTCTGAATTTCTATCTTGGCATTTCACTAATAACTTCCATTAGTCCACGAAATGACACAAGTCAAGTGAAAAATGTTGTGGCAAGTGAAGCTAAGATGACAGTTTGATTGGAGAGTATGTAGTCGTTCTCACCGGTCTTGTGTATTTGCACACAAATTGTACATTGTTTTCTGACATTCGGTTTTTGATAAACAGTTCTTAAAATGTTTTCAAGTTGTAAACATGAATGTTTTATGGCTTCGATTTTTATAATCTAAGTTAAGTTTTTTTTAACACTCTCCATTCTCCCGAGTAAATAGAATTTGATATTTTATTAGAACTATAGACTTTGTCTGTCATCTTGGATTTGTAAAACAACCCTTGAATATTTCAATTCATAATTTTTTTTTTATATTTTAATTTAATGACCTATTATGTTGTATCCGATATTAATTATATCCGACATGGTGTTTCTCAAACTCAACATAAACTGACGTAATATAAAGTATTTTAGACGTGAGCTCCGGTTATTGGCATTTTATACCCAGAATTTATCAATCTGTGAAGCCAAAAAGACTCTCCTGTCTAAAAGAATTAAATTTGATTTCCACCGTGTTTTTAGATGTGTAATTTTATCTGATTTATTTATGATATTCATGGGTTTTTAATTAAGGCGATCTAGTAAGATTTTTGAGGAGTTTTTAGTGAAGGCGATGTACCAAGATTTTGTGGAGTTTTTAGTGAAGGCGATCTAGCAAGATTTTTGTGGAGTTTTTAGTGAAGGCGATCTAGCAAGATTTTTGTGGAGTTTTTAGTGAAGGCGATCTAGCGAGATTTTTGTGGAGTTTTTAGTGAAGGCGATCTAGCAAGATTTTTGTGGAGTTTTTAGTGAAGGCGATCTAGCAAGATTTTTGTGGAGTTTTTAGTGAAGGCGATATAGCAAGATTTTTGTGGAGTTTTTAGTGAAGGCGATATAGCAAGATTTTTGTGGAGTTTTTTTAGTAAGGCGATCTAGCAAGATTTTTGTGAAGTTTTTAGTGGAGGCGATCTAGCAAAATTTTTGTGGAGTTTTTAGTGAAGGTGATCTAGCAAGATTTTTGTGGAGTTTTTAGTGAAGGCGATCTAGTAAGATTTTTGTAGAGTTTTTAGTGAAGGTGATGTAGCAAGATTTTTGTGGAGTTTTTAGTGAAGGCGATCTAGCAAGATTTTTGTGGAGTTTTTAGTGAAGGCGATCTAGCAAGATTTTTGTGGAGTTTTTAGTGGAGGAGATCTAGCAAGATTTTTGTGGAGTTTTTAGTGAAGGCGATCTAGCAAGATTTTGTGGAGTTTTAAATGAAGGCGATCTAGCAAGATTTTTGTGGAGTTTTTAGTGGAGGCGATCA
>NW_008708721.1:0-10314 GCF_000327385.1 Lottia gigantea | reverse complement strand
CTTCCGCTTTTACAAACGTCACTATAATATCATGTTATTTCCGCTTTTACAAACGTCACTATAATATCATGTTACTTCCACTTTTACAAACGTCACTATAATATGTTACTTCCGCTTTTACAAACTTCACTATAATATCATGTTATTTCCGCTTTTACAAACGTCACTATAATATGTTACTTCCGCTTTTACAAACGTCACTATAATATCATGTTACTCCCACTTTTATAAACGTCACTATAATATCATGTTACTTCCACTTTTACAAATGTTACTATATTATCATGTTATTTCCGCTTTTACAAACGTCACTATAATATCATGTTACTTCCGCTTTTACAAACGTCACTATAATATGTTACTTCCGCTTTTGCAAACGTCACTATAATATCATGTTACTTCCACTTTTACAAACGTCACTATAATATCACGTTACTTCCGCTTTTACAAACGTCACTATAATATCATGTTATTTCTGGTGTCTCACGCCCGGTTTTACAAACGTCACTATAATATTATGTTACTTCCGATTATACAGACGTCACTATAATATCATGTTACTTCCGGTGTCTCACGCCCGGTTTTATAATGCCATGTTTATTTCATGATCTCGCTTTCAGTTTTACAAATTCAACTTGAATATAATGTTACTTCCGGGTCCCACTTCCGGTAGTATAAACGTCTCTAAAATATCATGTTACTTCCGGGGTCTCCCTTACTGTTCAACATACGTCACTCTAATATTTTACTTTTTGTAATTAAATTGATTGTAATTATTGTGTGAAAGATGACCTGGCTTGAATAACAATCATAAGAATATTTTTTTTCATAGAGACATACTGACTCAGCTAGACTCTAAGCACAGGACGGTAACTTTATCAAGGCAAATGATGCTAGTGTCTCATGTAGAATTTGACAGAAAATTAACTTGCAAACAGATTAAAAATATGAATATAATATCCGCTAAATATATTGCTTATTATTACAGTAAAGGTGGTCTACCAAACGCGTTACGATGAAAAACATAACTGACTCCAAAGACACTAGGATTCAGACGCGAGTTACGACCCTGAAGCATATCTTGATGATTTATAAATCAGAGACAATGTTCTCATTCTGATCCTTGGTTCTGCTTCCCTCTGTCAGTGATGCATTTCGGACATTGAAAACGTGTCTAGTCGTTCGGATTGGATAATAAACCCTCGGTGTGCTACAGTGCGCGTTAAAGATCCTTCAACAGTTTAAAATAAACAATTAAATAATAAGGGCAGGCTAATGCCGCTGTTCTCTTAAAATGTTCAATACACATTGCATGGCGTTGTCTGTCTACATTAGTCCAATTAGGAGTAGTACGACGTAAAATTCAATTCATTTCAATTCAATTGTACATAGAATATAGAATATACATATTGACTATCCCTGGCCTACTCTCTTCTTTTATTGTATTTAGTACTGACTCTAATTTATCCTGATAACTTCAGAGGAATATCATTCGGCCTACAAATCCGAGGCTCTGCTGGTACAGAAAGACATAATGACCATCTTCGGTCAATTCTATTGCAGACTGTAATATTATTATTCAGATCAGAGTTACTGGTTTTCGAGATTCCTTCCGCCTGCAGTCTAGGGTCTGTTTGGTGCTGACTGCTGAATCAATCCCTTGGCATTACAACTTCCTACCAAATTTATCATAGTGTATTTTATTAGAGATATTACTTTCCCAGAATTTTAAATACGACAGAGTTATCCAATAATACTGTACCTTAAAACGTACAACTCTATCTGGTATGTGGACAAGTTAACTGATATCACAGACTAGGTAGTTGTTGATAGATAACAAGTTAACTGATATCACAGACTAGGTAGTTGTTGATAGATAACAAGTTAACTGATATCACAGACTAGGTAGTTGTTGGTAGATAACAAGTTAACTGATATTACAGAGTAGGTAGTTGTTGGTAGATGACAAGTTATCTCATATCACCGACTATGTAGTTGTTGGTAAGCATAGTAGATGTAGTTGGATTTGGATCAAGGAAATAGTTTGATAAATGAGAAGATCTTGTTGTTCGTTAAAGTATGTGTGGTATTGATGCGGTGGTCACGTGGTTTCCATGTTTCCATACAGACTGATTATTGAGAAGTTGTCAGTTGGAATCTGAGACTTCAATAATCCCGATCCAAATCTGTCAAACACCAGCCTGACTTAAAACATCATCTCTAAATATACATACAGGATAGACAGTCAATATACAGAATTAACTGTCGTAACAGGAGGCAATAGATAGAGTACATAGATACCACTATCATGGAGATCAGTTCCAAACCAAACAATCGAACAACAGGTTAACTGAGTTGATATGAGTTTAGATACGAAAATCAGAGGGACCGTTCCGACCAATCAATCGAATCCAATCTGTACTCTACTTGAATCTCCTGTCAATTTGTTCCAATCGAGTTCACCTTGTCTGTCTAATTCGCTTTATAAATTACTCTATTCTCATTCTATTTCCGGTTCGTCTGTTTTTAGAATGGCTTATTGAAAAGTTACCGAGGTTGCTTGTGAATTATCGGGTTCGATGGGTCTTTATTAGAATGAACAATTAATTCATCAGTTGTATTAGGTTCTAACAAGGTCGCCTACAGACCGATTTAATATCACGCTGTTCTATACACAACAGACATTTAATGGTGGACTTTTTACAGGGACAAATACACGGAAATGAGTTTCACTAGAGAATGAATTTCTGTGGTTATCCGATAACGATACTCACTTGGTATAATAAAAATATAATATTGGTCCTTTAATATGAATGCACTATGGTTGTCCTAAAACATAGGATAGTCCGAAACTTACCGAATCTTACTACTCCCCAATAGCAACTGTTAGCATTTGGTTGTTGGTCAGAAAAGGACTGACAAAAAATACGTATTAGGGCTAAGGTAGACATCTATTCCAGCCTCTAATAGCTTTTTTGAAAGTTGTCGGCTGGTGTAGAGACAGAAAAACTAGGCCCTGTTTTATTGAAATGTTTTGATCTATTAAATTCGGAAAGATAGAGATTTTTGTAGTTCATAAATTTTCTTCTTACACCATTTATGTCACGTTTGTGCGGTTCCATCAAAGTTTTGATGGGTCATGGGGTCACGTGATACTGATAAAACGAAAGTAGCGTTAATGCCCTACAATAATTTACAGTCATCGTAAAGGTAATTGAATATTATTTTAGAAAACATGCATTTCAAATGTGTTAAAAAAAAATCTTCATAAAACAGGGCCTAGTCTCTGACACTATGAAGCCGATAACTGCTAAAATATCTATTAGATGTTTCGGACTAGGGCTATGGTAGTGACTTTTACCTAGTCTCTTATAGCTATTGTTAACAATTTGTCGCTGAAATGAAACGAAATGAAATGAAAAAACCTTGAAATTGTAATGTACCAGTGGAGCTAGGACGAGACAAAACCGGAAGCTGTATAATCAACTACATATATCATTAACTGCTGATCGACTCCAATCACCAATATAAATAGTATACCGGAAGTAGGCTTTTACCAACCGGAAGTCACGTCATTACCATATTCATTCTCGTTTACTAGATGGAACGGACTGATTGATAGAATCATTCCAGTTCCATTCTTGGAAGGTTATAAATATCAGGGGACGGGGGAAGGGGGGTGAGGATGTGATGGGGTGTTGCTTGGGCTGTATTACCCAGGGAAAAATACACCACGCACCACGCATATCCATGACGATATGAAGATTTGAAATGAGAAAAGTTGAAGTTAAAGCTTATCCAGGACCCTACAAATTGTGAATCTGACATAATTATTGTCTTGTGTTATATATGTGCTCCTCGTGTCTAAATGTCGTTCAAATCTTATAACCCCGGAGTAAACCTAAAAAAATGAGAAAATGACCCACACTGTCAAGTAGGTAAAACCACGCCTCTTGGATCACAGGCTGCACCAGGAGTGTTTGTGTAGAACGGTTAGTTTTATGATATTCAGAAGTTGGCTACCATCACCAGAAATAGTTTACTATACTGTCATTCTAAAATCTTGATGGTTTTCTGTTAATTTCCAAATAATCATTGAAGTTGACCGCGGATTAAGACGGGGATTAAAAGATTTACTGTGAATTCTCCGGGGATTAATAGTGGGGAAAGATAATCCGGGATTAGTCTAGAAGTAGATATTGAACTGTTTTTAATCGGTGGTTTTTATTTTGATTATCTGTTGTGTGTCGACTTCTCGAGAATACCGCTCTCTGATTTGTTCTGTGGAAATAATTGATCGACCATTACGAATCCAATTATTTTGACGTTTTTCTGCCTTCCAATTAAATTCTTATATAGATTTATTCTTCTGTGCATGGGATTTATTGCATAATAATTGTCTTACGTATTGATTACATATCTACTAATAATCTTCTGAGTAATTATCAAAGTGTAAATCACAAAATGTTACTGGAACAATATTGCGGGAAACCAAATGTTCGTTTTAAATAAATTTAAAATTAAAAGGTACAATGAATAATTTATTTTGAACAAAACAAAAAACTGCAATTGATATTGCATATAATTTGTTAACTTACAATATAACATTTTTTTCGTGTAATTTCATGCAAACGCGCAATCAATTTTCATGTTGAAAAGTAATACGGGTAAAATAAGACAACCAGATCCCTTTAAAAGAATACTACCTCTTAGGATGACCAAAAGATTAAATTTGAAACTTGGCCAAATGAGTCATTGTTCAGCAGTGGGCTTACCTTTTATCAAAACTTCAGAATCTCTTCATAATCCAATAAATACATTTAAACCAAGTAATTCATTAAACTAAGTAATTCATTAAACTAAGTAATTCATTAAACTAAGTAATTCATTAAACTAAGTAATTCATTAAACTAAGTAATTTAAATATTAAACGTTTTTCAAGTAACTCCTAGTTTAATGAATGTATCGTCATTTACATGTGATTCTGTTGTATTTTAATTTCAAGTCTACTGTTATACTCCTATTATGTGATCATTCTAAGAGGCCGTATGCCTTTAATACTATTTATCATTGTCAAGAAGTTGACTGTCATGTCACTATCTGGAGGTAAAATTGATTTGGCAGCGAAAATCAAATAAATCAACCAATGTGACCTTGTCGCACTGCGCACCACTTTAATTTCCGTCTCAATTATTTCTAATTCTGTCCTCGGGGGAGATAAGACTTGTCAACTCGAGTACTTCGTTTTTAAGATTTACGATTTGCGCATCCAAGAAGTAAAATACATTTAACTATAAAAATATAGAAATGAGAGATAGATGTTTCGGTTCTAAATGTTGAGAAGTATTAATATGAAAGTATATTTTCAATGATTAGTATTAAAATATAAAAAAAGATGGAACCAAATTTTGTCCTAAATAAAAAATGAATTAAAAAATGAAAATGTGTACAATAAAACTCAGACGTAGTATATGTATTTGATGTGATCTCTACTAAATGTCGCTTAAGTAAGAAGGTGGAAGGTGGAGCGACTGCTGTTGAAGTAGAGAGGTCTTCTGAATCCCAAGAATAACAACCCTCACCCCTCTGTGGTCCTCTATTTTGTGGGTGTCTATATCATAATCGTCAATATTTGATAGCGGAAAGTTCGTTGGTTTCCTTCTACCACTGATAATACCGGTCCTATTTGACAAGACTTGAACAAGTAATATCGTCAACTGTCAGATGTCAGCTGGTTTCTGATAGACAGGGTATTGAATCCCCAGACAATAAAACTGGTTTGAAGTCAAGTATCCACTAACAGTATGAAATAAAATCAGATGAAATATAGAGAGACAGTATAGTGTATAGAGCTCCAGGCTTCAGGTTCTCATAGATATAGATACCGTCATGATTCTGTCAAACAAAGTCTTACAAAGAACCATTAATATTTAATTCTGGACACACATGGATTTGAAGGTTTAAAGTTCCACGGTTAGCGGTGAAAACTATTAGTGTTCTGAGACTAAGATACGATTGGTCAAACGGATGGCGAATATGTCTCTTTAAAATCTATTTCAGCGTCATCATTCCACCATTGTTATAGACTATAAATGAAATGAATGAAGATTTACTTCCCACTTTTCTGCACCTTGTGGGCTAATGAAGACGGGCAACGCCATGCAGGGTGCAATGAGGGAACTTTTTCTCGGACAGCGGCATTAGCATGCTCTTTTTCGATTTCCAACTGTCGAGGGATCTTTAACGTGCACAGCCTGTAGCACACGGGGCCTCGGTTTATTGTCCCATTCGAACGAACAGACGCCTTTTCCTTGTCAGCCCCTCTTATCCCCATCACTGACAGGGGGAAACCGGGTTGAAAAATCCGAAGGTATGATCTCAACCTATGCCGGGATTGAACCCTGGACCTTCAGGTTAGCGAGCAAACGTCTAACTGACTGAGCCACCGCGGTTCCTGCATCAGACTATACCAAATCAAGACATAAAATGGCGTAGGAGTACATAATTTGAGTACTATGTGTACTTTGCCGTGTACTGTTGAACATACTGTACTCTACTCAGACGATAAAGTTCACTATAGACATCTTGAGCGAAACGGATATTCTTGGCGGGAAATATCTTGTGATAATACTCCACAGTGCCACCTACCGTCAGTCACGAGAACAAGCCATTATAAAAGATAATTAACAACTCAAAATTGTTTCTGAATTTCCTCCCATTTGATGCTAATATTATAGAAATGGTTTTTACCACGTGATATGAAGTAGACTACGGATTGGTTTAAAGGAACTCTATTTCAGCTTGAGTTAAAATGGACATCTAATGCTTCACGTTATCAATTTGATTTTATTACTGCATCTATTAAAAAAAAGCGATTTGGGGGTGGTGCAAGGCTTGTATGCTTATTCTTCTAGAAACCTGATACCACTTTTCATTATGAAATACTATCTCTTTAAAATCTCCTTATGTTAGATCAAAATATTTGAACAATTCACCTGCCTATCTGTTGTTTCATTATATATTTATTATCTACATTCCAACCTTTATCAGACAGAATCCCTCTTAAAATCATGTTCAGGAGTATATTGACCATCAAATGTTAAAAGATACATTGTAACCAATCAAAACTCTGTTAAAAGTGGGCTGATAATTCTGATCTCTGAGATGATAATTTAAAATCAGAATATTTTTTGTATTTTCAGGTCTCCCGCCAGAACTTTACAGTATTTGGGAAGCGTATCCATGGAGATTTGGTGAAGCCTTCTGTATATTTAAATCTTTTTTCTCGGAAATGACGTCATATGCTTCCGTATTGACCATCACTGCCTTCACTGGGGAACGTTACGTAGCAATTTGTTATCCAATCAAATCGCAGACATTTTCAAACCTGCGTAGAGCGGTACGCATTATATTAGTTATTTGGTTAGTGGCGTGTGTTTGTGCGTTACCCTTCCCTGTTCATACCAGACTGTTTTATTACTTAAAATACCCGAACAGCACAGATCCTATCTATGAATCTCTACAATGTAACATTCCATTTGAATGGCTGGAATCTATGACATCCATGTTCCAGATTTCAACCTTTGTGTTTTTTGTGTTACCTATGGTAGTTATAACAGTCATGTACGTCTTGATCGGAATCAGCCTGAAAAAATCTCATTTTCACCAGCCAACTACTACATCTAATGGTAAACTCGAGGCTAAAACTGCTGCTAAAACTGCTGTGATTAAAATGTTAGGTAGGTAAGATGATACAACTAGGATTATTTCAGATTTTACTTACCATTTCGACCCTATGCGATTAGTGACAGATTTAGAAGCCTCTTAACAACCCCCTTAATACAAGATACATAATAAGAACAAATAAAACATATCAAGTAATATAAGTCGATTGTCTCCCTGTAATAGTAAGTAATAAATGAGCCAGTATTAAAATATTAGTATAGTGATTTATTATAAAATGATTTCTAAATTTGATTGATTGACAGATGGAAATATTTAGAACTGGAATATCATAAAATATAGTGGAATAATTCAATCAAGGGAGATAACTTAACTCATCAAACATTCTCTTTGACATTCTTATTAACCTGGTGGTTTTAAAAATAGCCCTGCTGTTGTCTTCACAATGTCAAGGTAGGTTGGTTGGTAGATGACAAGTTGACGTTCGCTTCCAGTGGATACTGATATCACAGACTAGGTAGTTGTTGGTAGATGACAAGTTGACGTTCGCTTCCAGCGGATACTGATATCACAGACTAGGTAGTTGTTGGTAGATGAAAGTTAACGTTCGCTTCCAGCGGATGCTGATATCACGAACTAGCTAGTTGTTGGTAGATGACAAGTTAACATTCGCTTCCAGCGGATACTGATATCGCAAACATGCCAAGGTATTACTTCGTACGTACTTATACCTTGACTACAATAGCCATCTTTCTTGTATCACGGAATGCCGCTACTTGATTGGAATGTACGCCAGCGCAAACATCTAATCAGAGCACTCGACAGAAAGGCTGAAATATGATATGGCTTTGTGTTAAGAGATTTTCTGACGAGGTCTCTGATTGGTTTGTAATAGATTGATATTGTGAAGATGAAGTTTGTAATAGCTTGACATTGTGAAGATGAAGTTTGTTATAGCTTGATATTGTGAAGATGAAGTTTGTAATAGATTGACATTGTGAAGATGAAGTTTGTAATAGCTTGATATTGTGAAGATGAAGTTTGTAATAGATTGATATTGTGAAGATGAAGTTTGTTATAGCTTGACATTGTGAAGATGAAGTTTGTAATATATCTTGACATTGTGAAGATGAAGTTTGTAATAGTTTAAAAGTGTGAAGATTTAGTTTGTAATAGCTTGACATTGTGAAGATGAAGTTTGTAATAGCTTGACATTGTGAAGATGAAGTTTGTAATAGCTTGACATTGTGAAGATGAAGTTTGTAATATCTTGACATTGTGAAGATGAAGTTTGTAATAGCTTGACATTGTGAAGATTTAGTTTGTAATATCTTGACATTGTGAAGATTTAGTTTGTAATATCTTGACATTGTAAAGAGGTAGTTTGTAATATATCTTTACATTGTAAAGATGAAGTTTGTAATAGCTTGACATTGTGAAGATGAAGTTTGTAATAGCTTGACATTGTGAAGATGTAGTTTGTAATAGTTTAACATTGTGAAGATGTAGTTTGTAATAGCTTGACATTGTGAAGATGAAGTTTGTAATAGCTTGACATTGTGAAGATGAAGTTTGTAATAGCTTGACATTGTGAGGATGAAGTTTGTAATATCTTGACATTGTGAAGATGAAGTTTGTAATAGCTTGACATTGTGAAGATTTAGTTTGTAATATCTTGACATTGTAAAGAGGTAGNTTTGTAATATATCTTTACATTGTGAAGATGAATGTTTGTAATAGCTTGACATTGTGAGGATGAAGTTTGTAATATATTGACATTGTGAAGATGAAGTTTGTTATAGTTTAACATTGTGAAGATAATGTTTGTAATAGCTTGACATTGTGAGGATGCCCTGTTGAAGAAAAAGTTGAACTGTTGTAGAAAAAAGACTGGTGAAAAGAATTGATAGATGAGGTTTTGTTTCAACATCATTTGATATTTGGTCTTTAGTAGATTAAGATTCATATTTCTCAGTGAACTAGGCCGATATCAATCTGTAAATTAAACATCAAACCAAGATAACAAAACTTAAGAGAGGGGATGCTCACATTTTTAGAACATTTGTTGTCATTTCTTTTACAGAACAATACAATTTTTGCACATCCGGGTTAAATTTAAAGCATTAAGATGCACAGTTCACTTTGTTCAATCTATTGAAAATCAGACTTTCGTTTCGTGTTATTAAAAGCTTTTATTTTTGATATAGCCACTTCAGTTAGGTTCTAGTAACAGTCCTCTTGATCGTTCGTCAAATTAACCAATCAAATTTCTGGCTTCTCCGGCGCTGGCATTCTATGACGCGGGTTTGGTTAGGTTAGGTTAGGAACTCTAACTGAAGTGGCTTTATTGAAAATAAAAGCTAATGAAAAACATGGAACGAAAGTTTGGTCTAAGAATTGAAACTAATTACAAAAGACTATTTCTGCCTATTACTACTCTGTAAGTTTGGAATTTAGACTTGTCAATTCTCGGTATCTCTTTCTATTGTTCGAGTGATTATTGTTTATATAACGGAATAGTAACTATGTTTTTATATCTATTTTCCAGTGGCTGTAGTAGTAGGGTTTTTTGTGTGTTGGGCCCCGTTTCATGCCCAGAGATTAATGACAGTGTATATAGCCCAAGATCAG
>NW_008708720.1:2726-4255 GCF_000327385.1 Lottia gigantea | reverse complement strand
ATCAAATAACACTCTGCTTGTCTTTTGTGATCCACTGTTTATTCAACACAGACAAACGTATCTTTTTAAACATTTTTTCAGGTCTGAGTGGTATTATTATTTGAATTTCTACTGTTTTAATTTAAACAAAGTCTGTTCATTTATTGGTGGAAAAATAGCTGGACTGGACTTAAAGCATAGCAAGGACATTTAAGGGGGGCATAGTTGAATTCTTTTATCTACAGTGTACTCTGTGATATTTGACATCTGAGTACTCTGACACTCTCGCTAATCCGACATTATTTTGTGGTCCCAGTGTATGTCGGATTTCACAGAGTATACTGTATAAGGTACTGTTCAACATCATTCATGAGTTTTTCTCAATCATTATGAATTTATTTCATATCCATTTGAATGAATGAAAAAATTGTGAACATTACTGTTTTATATAACAAAGAGAATTATGTCTCTAGAAATTATTTACCTTCCCTTTGTGTTTTAAACAAGAGTGTAATTCTGACCGTATTTATTCAAATAAAAATATGCTATATTAATCTGAAGAACATAGATGAAATATAATTTCTCAACTTTATTTTAGAATGGTATTTGTCAGAACCACTGTTGTAATAAATATTCAAATATTGAAGAAAAATTTAACAAGAAAAATTGTGTTCTTCATACCAACTACTTGTATGAGTGCATTGCTGAATAAGTTAAGAGCAGTAGTTAATGGTTTGCACACCTAATTGTAACCCCACTTTTTTTTAACGATTTCCAAAATATGTTTGTAAACATTTTTGCTGCAAAATATGTGCCAGAATGCACCAAATCAATTCAAGAAAAACCCTCTCAGATGCTTCATGAGAGGATTGCAACTATACTTATAAAAATATGTGTTTTTGTTCAATTTTAAAATTTTACTGTTATTCTGATTGGAAACTTTTTCAATATGAAAGCGTTTAAGTAGTGATGATTTAGCATTTGGCATCTTTTTAAACACACAAGTCTGCACCTTCTTGATATGATGTTAATTGTAACCTATCAGTGATGCAGGAAGCTTTTTAGTGCTGTTTAGAAGCCTTTGCCTTCTCTTTCTTGTCCTTCAACACTTTTGCCATAAAAGAATGCCAATTAGTGGTGAATATATCAGATTGTGAAATAAACTGATGATATTGTGAGATTAATTTTTAAAAAAAACAGATGCTAAGCAAAAGTTTTCCTAAGTTATAACAAATCTATAAAGAGACATGTTTTTAAATGATAAGGGAAAATGATGAAAGAAGTATTAAGATGGTGTATCTGATAATTTGTTATGTTCATCATGTCAATGATTGAATCATGATTTTATTGAAATCTTATTATAAAGATTCATTATTAACAAGAATATGTGCATAAATGAGGGTCATCATAATTGAATGATTTAGGGGCTTCTAATGTAAAAGATATGACAAGAAAGGATTTATATTTATAATACATTGAACCAGATCAAATTCATTCATTCTACAATTAAAATTGAAATTGTTGTATTTCTGGGGCTTGAATTAACTTTT
>NW_008708720.1:0-2184 GCF_000327385.1 Lottia gigantea | reverse complement strand
TTAACGATCTCTTCTTGTAAACTTTGAGTTTTCCTTCTTTAAGTTCTCATATTGTAATCTTAAAGTTCTCCTGTTGTACTCCTGTTGTAATCTTTAAATTCTCCTGTTGTAATCTATAAATTCTCCTGTAGTAATCTTTAAGTTCTCCTGTTGTAATCTTTCAGTTCTCATATTGTAACCTTTAAGTTCTCCTGTTGTAATCTTTAAGTTCTCCTGTGGTAAATTTTAAGTTCTGTTGTAAATTTTAAGGTTTGGTGTATATTCTAAGTTCTTCTATTGTAATCTTGGAAACCTCAGATACCTGGCCTTTTCTGTAAAAACATCATTTTTATATTTATATTGATAAATCATATCAGGTTGAGTGGTTGAGACTGCATTTACATCAACCAAGCAATAACATCAGAATAATGACACAAACCTTACAAATCAAAACAAATCCGCTAGACGACAAAATCATAATCATACACAAATCATAATTACACTCAAATAAAAACCTAAATCAATCAAATTATCGTTATGTAACAAATACATAAATCAAAATTACACTTAAATTATAATTATAGTTATATGACAAATACATAAATCATAATTACACTAAAATTATAATTATAGTTATATGACAAATACATAAATCATAATTACACTTAAATTATAATTATAGTTATATGACAAATACATAAATCATAATTACACTTAAATTATAATTATAGTTATATGACAAATACATAAATCATAATTACACTTAAATTATAATTATAGTTATATGACAAATACATAAATCATAATTACACTTAAATTATAATTATATATAATTACACTCAAATAAAAACCTAAATCAATCAAATTATCGTTATGTAACAAATACATAAATCATAATTACACTTAAATTATAATTATAGTTATATGACAAATACATAAATCATAATTACACTAAAATTATAATTATAGTTATATGACAAATACATAAATCATAATTACACTTAAATTATAATTATAGTTATATGACAAATACATAAATCATAATTACACTTAAATTATAATTATAGTTATATGACAAATACATAAATCATAATTACACTTAAATTATAATTATATATAATTACACTCAAATAAAAACACAAATCAATCAAATTATCGTTATGTAACAAATACATAAATCAAAATTACACTTAAATTATAATTATAGTTATATGACAAATACATAAATCATAATTACACTTAAATTATAATTATAGTTATATGACAAATACATAAATTATAATTACACTTAAATTATAATTATAGTTATATGACAAATACATAAATCAATCAAATTATAGTTATATGACAAATACACAATTCAATCAAATCATAGTTATATGACAAATACACAATTCAATCAAATTATAGTTATATGACAAATACACAATTCAATCAAATCATAGTTATATGACAAATACACAATTCAATCAAATTATAGTTATATGACAAATACACAAATCAATTAAATGAACATTAAAAGTACATGTCATATTAACCACAACCAGTTCTGAACAATCTAAGAATCTTGACATGTTATCTAAAGTGTCTCACATGTTTCAAGATGTTCAAGATTTCTTATCGGTGAAATATGAAAGGGAAAATTAGCCTGTTTCCATAACCTACTTGAAGTATATGATAAATATTTTTATTTTATCACATGCCAAACCTTGCCATCAGAAGTGAGTGCTTTACCTCATCATTTTCTCTGCACAATTTTTGTATGATGTGGCTTTATTATCATTTCAGAGATCTTAGTTATAACAAGATACAGTTTATTGGAAAGAAAACACTCAAGAGCTCTTTAAAATTAAAGAATCTGTAAGTGGCCATATTTATTCAGTTTATTTATAACATATGCTTTCTGTAAAAAAAATGTCAAGATGACTGCTGAGATTGCTGATATGTTGACTTTGAATAATTTGAGGAGAAAATTGAACTTAAACTATTTAGCCCTTTGCAAAATTTTTGACTGATTTATATACATAACGAACATAGCATCAAGCAAATTGCTCTGTGTCATTTGGTTAGGCTGAGAGACATCGCCTACTGTATACCAGTGGGCTTCAGATCTGGTCTGTATTAGCCAAATTAAAATAAAAGTGTAAAAAGAAAAACTTAGATATAACTTGATAGGGAAACACCAGTCTCCCTCATGAATCCTAA
>NW_008708719.1:7475-9162 GCF_000327385.1 Lottia gigantea | reverse complement strand
CGCAGCATAAAAAGATGATTTTCTGGCTTCATCTTATTCATGAAATAAAGGTTGCTCACAATAAAAATAAATTTTATTCCATATAGTTGATTATAGCACAGTGAAATTAACTAAACGTTAAAGAGCATGACTTTCCTTTGGGCTTCTAGTAATTCATAACTAGATCATAATTTATTAATGAGTCAACTTTCTTTTTCTCCTTGGGTATTTTTTTTTACTGCCTGGGTAATCAGATTCAAGGCAATCCTCCTAACTTTAAACTTAAAGTTTAAATTATGACTGTGGTAATGTTTCAGACTATCAAACATCTTGATGGTATTTTTACTTTAACTATTCCCAAATAAATCCTGTGATTGTTATTTATTTTCTTCTGGCTTTTTCTATAACCTGAAAAAAGACGAGTAAATCTATAACTCATTACGTTTCAGTACAACAATTGGTCTACAATTAAGTTTGTCTGAGCAAGTGTCTAAAGAGATATAGTCATGTTGTTCAGGTTTCAGGATCGAACTCCTCCAATGTCCTTAAATTGGATAATTATTAATAATCTCTCGGGAATGGTTCATAAGACAGACCATAGTTGGTGGTAAAGTAGTTGAGTTGTTATGGAAGGCACTATTTTTTAAAGTCAATTAATAAAGAATAAACAAGAATTAGGTTATGTGTTATTAGGATGACTTACCTTAAATTTTGTCAGAGAGGTTAGTTAACTTTACTTTAACGCCCACTTCTTGGTTAATATCTGTTTTTTTCAATCCACAATTTTAATGGGATATTTCTTTTTTTATTTGTCATTTATTGCTATTTTTAAGAATTTGTAATGTTTTTCCGCAGTACTGTTTCCTTGATCTTAAAAAGTAAGTGAATTACATTTTATTATCTTTGTAATACAAAGTAGCGATTTTCCTAAAATGTCACGACACTACCTTTTTTAGAGTCTTAGGCATGTTCTGAATTCAATATGGGTGATGCATGAATAAGGTCTTATTAAAATCGCTCATTTCAGCTATATTTTATATGTTGATAACTAAAAAGTAAGATGATAAACACAAGCAACTGTCACTAAATGAGTGCTTGAAGTTCTGTGCAATTTTTCTGGTTTGTAAAGAGTTCCTTTTATAGTTGTTTTATAGCGTGAAAATTTAACATTTGACTTTTGTTACAAGTGTTACATCTTTTAACTTATAACATGAAACATTTGATTTTTTTTTATGTAATGCATTACTGGTATTTCTACGGGCAACTTTTAACTTATACCACAAAATGTCTTTATTATCTCCATCACATTAGTGAATTAAACATTTCTACTTAGCATAGACTTTTGGCACTGATGCCCTTCCATACTCTCTGAGTTGACAATCTTTGTCTGCCAAACAGTTTACTTCTTTGGAACAAAATGGCCAATACAAACGTTGTATATCGATGCAACAGGTGGAGTTGCCAGGAAAAACGTCTTCAAACACGCAGGTATTGTACTATGAAGTCAGTTTCCAGAATCCAGTTCCTGGTCAACCATCAATCCCAATTGTAGGCGCTCTATTGGAAAATCAGAATCAACCTCATATTTCGGCATTTTTGAGCCATTTTAGATTTGCTGAAAAAGTTGCAAAAGGGAGACCAAACGTTTCACAGCCATTCCAGATTAATTGTGATTGGGGTATGGCAATTGTTCTGTCTGTTTTGAATG
>NW_008708719.1:2240-3084 GCF_000327385.1 Lottia gigantea | reverse complement strand
AATACAGTACAAGACAATATGGCCGATGATTCAACAGCAGCCTTACCGATTGCCACAGTTTTCCCGAAGAAAGTACCAGTGATCCATAAATTTGACCGTATATGTTCGAACAAAAGTGGCCGAATTCCGAAATTGATTCCGTTATTGTAGCCCGTTCGACTATGAAATAAAAAAGACCAGATTGATAATGAATATTAATTTTTATGGCGATACTTAGGCGATAAAGGAAGAAAGTTCGTGCCAGAGCCTGTTTACAAAATCACGTGTAGACTTATGTACACACGTTTCAGATAATATTTGGCAAAATCTTTGTTTACCTGTAGAATAAAATACTTTTTAAGTGTAGGCCTAATATAAAAGTAACAATAGAAAAAATACAGGGAATAACACAATCAGTAGGCCTACAATTTCATCTAATTTTCTTTTTCAAATGAAGGTGTCAGTGTGGTCTTTGTGAAGAAATGCCAACATGAGATTAAAAACAGTTTAAAATTTGTGAACAAGAAATTAAAACTCTTAAATTTTGATAAAGTGGGAAGAAACTTGAATTATTAAGGTAATAAAATAAAAATCCGTTGTATATATTACAATACCAAGTATTGGCAAGTCAAGTTTATAACCTTGTATCAATAATATTGTCTATCCATTTGGGTTCATTCTCATTAGGGCTAAGTCCCATTAGGGCTATTAGCTCGAACTACCTCTCATTGGGTCTTATTTTCTTTCACATTTGGGCTACTGATTGGGGGAATCCCTGAAAACAAAACGAAAAGCGGATGTTTTTATTGCATATCTATATTTTATCTACAGTCTTCAGTGGCTCAACTACTGGTTGACTGCTTGC
>NW_008708719.1:0-989 GCF_000327385.1 Lottia gigantea | reverse complement strand
CTTAAACATATTTTGGGGAGAAACCATATACAAAAATTATTTTGACCTTTTATATATGCCCAGATGAAATGGGGGGCGTAAAGCCTTATATTGTCATCACCAACGTTTGTCTTTCCGTCAACAATTGCTCGTAAACACTCTACAAGGCACAATTCTTGACTGATTATGACGTAACTTGGTATGGTTTTTCATAGCTTTAGAAAGTTCCCGGCATCAAAGTACCAAACTCTTTGATTGCGGTGTATAGCCACCATTTTCTCGTAGTGATAAGTTTTTTCTTGGAAAAGGCGTAGAGATATTTTTAGTTCAACCAATGAAAGGAATATGGGCCATCGTCATGAAATTGCTCTTTTGTGTTCAAATAAACATTAATATGCAGTTGTAACTTTATATTTGAAAATATTTAGCGTAATTTCCTCATATCAAAGGTTATCTTTAAAGAAGCATAAAGGAAAGGGATAGACGCAGTCTAGCCTAGTATTTGAGATAATCGAATGTCCTATGCCATAATTTTAACAGGCTATGTGAAAATCACTTGACGGTCTTTTATCAAATATGTAATTATAAGAAATCTTTATGATAAATGATAGGGGAAATTTGAAAGAAGGGATTATAAAATTAATAAAAAAAGAGACAATAGACTAAAGAGTGGTTGTAGCCTACATAGGCCTACTTCTGTATATGAAAATTACAAAACATCAAGCATATTCATTAATTAAAAACGATTAAGTTAAAACTAATTCTATAAAATTAACAATACCATTCTAATACAGGTTATATTGACATAACAAATGTAACTTCAAATTTCAACATATTTTTCAAGTTAGGGCCAATAGTATCATTAATAAGCTTATGTTTCATATGATTTATATATACTCATGTGAATTTTGAAATACATATATATGTCTATATAACAAGAATGTTACCGGTTTTTGCATGAATAACCGCATGGAATGCAGTTTGTAAAAAATGAATCAGCAGAATTGTGA
>NW_008708718.1:0-4791 GCF_000327385.1 Lottia gigantea | reverse complement strand
TACAACCAGATCATCAGGACCGACAGGTACTTCTACAACCAGACCATCAGGACTGACAGGTACTCCTCCAACTCGTCCGACTGGACCGTCAGAGCCGACAGGTACACCTCCGACTAGACCATCAGGACAGACAGGTACTCCTCCAACTTCTCCGACTAGACCATCAGGACAGACAGGTACTCCTCCAACTTCTCCGACTAGACCATCAGGACGGACAGGTAATCCTCCAACTAGACCATCAGGGCAGACAGGTACACCTCCGACTAGACCATCAATGCCTACAGGTACTCCTCCAACTAGACAATCGGGACCGACGGGTACTCCCCCAACGAGACCTTCAGGACCAACAGGCTCTCCTCCAACTAGACCATCTGTACCCACAGGTACTCCCACAACAAGACCGTCGAGACCGACAGGTACTCCTCAGACTAGACAATCGGGACCAACGGATACTCCTCCAACGAGACCTTCAGGATCAACAGGTTCTCCTCCAACTAGACCATCTGTACCCACAGGCACTCCCCCAACAAGACCTTCGAGACCGACAGGTACTCCTCCGACTAGACAATCGGGACCGACGGGTATTCCCCCAACGGGACCTTCAGGACCAACAGATTCTCCTCCAACAAGATCATCTGGACCAACAGGTACTCCCCCAACAAGACTGTCGAGACCGACAGGTACTCCTTCAACTAGACAATCAGGACCAACGGGTACTCCTCCTACTAGACCATCGAGACCGACGGGTACTCCCCCAACTAGACCTTCAGGACCCACAGGTACTCCCATAACTAGACTGTCGAGACCGACAGGTACTCCGCCGACTAGACAATCGGGACCGACGGATACTCCTCCAACAAGACCGTCGAGACCGACAGGTACTCCTCTGACTAGACAATCAAGACCGACAGGTACTCCTCTGACTAGACAATCGGGACCGACAGGTACTCCCCCAACTAGAGAAACAGGACCCACAGGTACTCTTCCAACTAGAATTTCAGAACTGACAGGCACTCCCCCTACTAGGCCATCAGGACCTACAGGTACTCCCATAACTAGACCTTCTGGACCGACAGGTACCCCTTCAACTAGACAATCAGGACCAACAGGTACTCCGCCAACTAGACCATCGAGACCGACAGGTACTCCCCCAACTAGACCTTCAGGACCCACAGGTACTCCCATAACTAGACTGTCGAGACTGACAGGTACTCCGCCGACTAGACAATCGGGACCAACGGATACTCCTCAAACAAGACCGTCGGGACCGACAGGTACTCCTCTGACTAGACAATCAAGACCGACAGGTACTCCTCTGACTAGACAATCGGGACTGACGGATACTCCTCCGACTAGAGAAACAGGACCCACAGGTACTCCTCCAACTAGAATTTCAGAACTGACAGGCACTCCCCCTACTAGACCATCAGGACCGACAGGTACTCCCATAACTAGACCTTCTGGACCGACAGGTTCTCCTCCAACTAGACCATCTGTACCCACAGGCACTCCCCCAACAAGACTGTCGAGACCGACAGGTACTCCTTCAACTATACAATCAGGACCAACGGGTACAACTCTTGTTAGACCATCGGGACCGACAGGTACTCCCCCAACTAGACCTTCAGGGCCCACAGGTACTCCCCCAACAAGACTGTCGAGACCGACAGGTACTCCGCCGACTAGACAATCGGGACCGACGGATACTCCTCCAACAAGACCGTCAAGACCGACAGGCACTCCTCTGACTAGACCATCAAGACCGACAGGTACTCCTCTGACTAGACAATCGGGACCGACGGGTACTCCTCCAACAAGACCGTCGAGACCGACAGGTACTCCCCCAACTAGACAATCGGGACCGACGGATACTCCTCCAACAAGACCGTCGAGACCGACAGGCACTCCTCTGACTAGACAATCAAGACCGACAGGTACTCCTCTGACTAGACAATCGGGACCGACGGGTACTCCTCCAACAAGACCGTTGAGACCGACAGGTACTCCCCCAACTAGACCTTCAGGACCCACAGGTACTCCCATAACTAGACTGTCGAGACCGACAGGTACTCCCCCAACTAGACCTTCAGGACCCACAGGTACTCCCATAACTAGACTGTCGAGACCGACAGGTACTCCCATAACTAGACCTTCTGGACCGACAGGTACTCCCCCAACTAGACCGTCGAGAACGACAGGTACTCCTCCGACTAGACAATCAGGACCGACAGGTACTCCCCAAACTAGACCATCAGGACCGAGAGGTACTCCCCCAACGAGACCTTCAGGACCGACGGGGTTAACAGATCTGACAGGATCTCCTCCGACAGGACCATTAGATTTTACAGGTACTCCACCGACGGGACTGACAGAACCGACAGGACATTAGATCCGACAGGTTCTCCTCCGACAGGGCCATTAGATCTGACACCATCCGGACAGACAGGAACTCCTCCAACTAGACCATCAGGACTCACAGGAACTCCTCCAACAAGACCATCAGGACCCACAGGAACTCCTCCAAATAGACCAACAGGGCCCACAGGGACTCCTCCAACTAGACCATCAGGACTAACTGATACTCCTCAAACTAGACCTTCAAGACCGACGGGCACTCCCGTAACGAGACCATCAGGGCCTACAGGGACTCCTCAAACAAGACTAACAGAACTGACAGGATCTCCACCGACAGGACCATTAGATCTAACAGGTTCTCCTCCGACAGGACCCTTAGATCTGACACCATCCGGACAGACAGGAACTCCTCCAACTAGACCATCAGGACCCACAGGAACTCCTCAGACAAGACCATCAGGACCCACAGGAACTCCTCCAACTAGACCATCAGGACCCACAGGAACTCCTCAAACAAGACCATCAGGACCCACAGGAACTCTCCCAACAAGACCATCAGGACCGACAGGTACTCTCCCAACTAGACCATCAGGAGTAACTGATACTCCCCAAACTAGACCTTCTGGACCCACAGGAACTCCTCAAACAAGACCATCAGGACCCACAGGAACTCCTCAAACAAGACCATCAGCACCCACAGGAACTCCCCCAACTAGACCCACAGGAAGTCCTTTAACTAGACCATCAGGACTAACTGATACTCCTCAAACTAGACCTTCAAGACCGACGGGCACTCCCCTAACGAGACCATCAGGACCTACAGGGACTTCTCAGACAAGACTAACAGAACTGACAGGATCTCCACCGACAGGACCATTAGATCTAACAGGTTCTCCTCCGACAGGACCCTTAGATCTGACACCATCCGGACAGACAGTAACTCCTCCAACTAGACCATCAGGACCCACAGAAACTCCTCAAACAAGACCATCAGGACCCACAGTAACTCCCCCAACTAGACCATCAGGTCCGACAGGTACTCTCCCAACTAGACCATCAGGAGTAACTGATACTCCCCAAACTAGACCTTCAGGACTCACAGGAACTCCTCAAACAAGGCCATCAGGACCCACAGTAACTCCCCCAACTAGACCATCAGGTCCGACAGGTACTCTCCCAACTAGACCATCAGGAGAAACTGATACTCCCCAAACTAGACCTTCTGGACCCACAGAAACTCCTCAAACAAGACCTTCAGGACCCACAGGAACTCCCCCAACTAGACCATCAGGACCCACAGGAACTCCTCCAAATAGATCAACAGGACTAACTGATACTCCTCCAACTAGACCATCGGGACAGACAGGAACTCCCCCAACTGGAGCATCAGGACAGACAGGAACTCCTCTAACTAGGCAATCAGGACAGACTGGTACTCTTCTGACTAGGCCATCACGACAGACGGGTTCTCCCCCAACTGGTGCATCAGGACAGACAAGCACTCCTCTAACTAGGCAATCAGGACAGACTGGTACTCTTCCGACTAGGCCATCACGACAGACGGGTTCTCCTGAAACTAGACCATCAGGCTCCACAGGAACGCCTCCGACTAGACCATCAGAACTGACAGGAAATCCTCAAACTAGACCATCAGGGGTGACAGGAACTACGATGCTAATTACAAGAGCTACTGGTGAAACTGTCACCAATGGTTTCTTGGGACTGACTGGAACCCAACAAACTGGGCCATCGGCAATACCAATCACCAACGACTTTGTGGAAGGAATACAAGCTAACAGGGCCTCAGTTCCTGCAGCAAAACAACTTCCTCTACCAGATGGAATTCAGACTTTGAAAATAAATACTGAAGCTAAAGCCTTGAAAGGTATGTCGTTTTTCACGATTTTTTCTGAAAAATCTTAGATGTGCCATAATTTGAAAGCCTTTATTCAATAAAATATATGATCTCATTGCAGGTGGATCAACTCTTTTTGCTTTAAATAATGACGAAATTGGCAGAAGGAATAATGACAAAATTGGTAGAAGGAATAATGACGAAATTGGCAGAAGGAATAATGACGAAATTGGCAGAAGGAATAATGACAAAATTGGTACAAATAATGCAGTAATTGGTACAAATAATGCAGAAATTGGTAAAAATAATGAAGAAATTGTTAAAAATAATGCAGAAATTGGTAAGAAGAATAAAAAAATTGGTAAAAGGCATGCAACTGCTATCAAAGCGAGAGTCAATACACTAGGGAAAGTGGTTCTGAAAACCCCAGGTGATCATGCCGTGTTTGGTTTTCAAAAGATACCAGCAAAGAGAAAGCGTGAGGGAGTGTGCTCCAAGATCCGTAATTTCCTTCAAGGACGGTTCTCTTCTGTTATAAACAAGTTCTGTGCTTAGAACAATTGGGCTGAGGTCTGCACAGC
>NW_008708717.1:159743-160485 GCF_000327385.1 Lottia gigantea | reverse complement strand
TCGTCAAAATCCATCAAGAAACCAGCTCTCTATCGTGTCCACAATGAATTCAAGAACAAGGGCAATAACTCATAATAAATATTTTTCGATTGGTCTGATTTTCAATAGGGTTCATCCTGAAGTGATTACAAACACTCACACCAAGTTTCGTCAAAATCCATGCAGAAACCATCTCTCTATCGTGTCCACAAACAATTCAAGAACAAGGGCAATAACTCATAGTAATTTTTTTTCGCTTGGTCTGATTTTCAAAAGGGTTCATCCTTGAGTGATTATAAACACTCACAACAAGTTTCGTCAAAATCCATCAAGAAACCAGCTCTCTTACGTGTCCACAAACAATTCAGGAACAAGGGCAATAACTCATACTAAATATTTTTCGATTCGTCTGATTTTCAATAGGGTTCATCCTTGGGTGATTACAAACACTCATACCAAGTTCCATCCATCAAGAACCCAGCTCTCTATCGTGTCAACAAACAATTGTAGACAGACAGACAGACAGACAGACAAACAGATCCATTGAGAATAATAGGGAACAGAATGAGTAAACAAAATCGTAAAAATAGTGAAAACATGAAAAATTAATTTTTTCCAAAATATTATGCAAAACACAAAAAATTCAAAGTGAAATCGCAAAAATTAATTTCAACCGCGGTTGAAATGTATTACCACCGCGGTTGAAATGTATTACCACCACGGTTGAAATGTATTACCACCGCGGTTGAAATTAATTTTTGCG
>NW_008708717.1:155900-159693 GCF_000327385.1 Lottia gigantea | reverse complement strand
CATATTTACATACAAAACAAATAACATACATAGTTAAATCGTAAGAATCAAATCTAATGAATGTCTAGTGATCACACAAGATAATGTCCGCACACACGTGAAGTTCCGCACTACCTCCACAAAATATAATCACAGTTAATCCAAATATTTTCCTTGTAGACATCTAGTTAAGTCCTTGTGTACTGGTATAACAAACGAAGTTACCATTTAGGAAAACCATCTCATTCCCATGTAAGTTTAGATCTTACATTTATCGATGACGTAACGATATATCAACTACAGCTTATATACATCAAAAACATAACTACAGCATTTTGTCATCTACAATACAAATTAATTATATTACAATATACGTCTAATAACAACTGGCATATTCATATTTGTGTAGAGGTATACAACCGAGTACATGTATAATCAATGGAACACACAATTTACCTTTCCTATGGAGAGGTTCACAAAAAATGTTTAAGTGAATAAAATAATTCTGTTTTCCTTACGCGAGTACTCATGCACACCCATTCTCACCATAAATCTATAATAACCATTTTCTACTGAAGGCCCAATTTCACCTAGTAGTAGCCCAATATGCTTATACACCTAGAAGCATTCTACCGAAAGATACTATTCACCTAGAAGTATCAATTAACCAACACCAATTCCATCCTAAGACACCTAGCATAGGATTCACTCAACATCGTAACCAATTGCCGAGTAACAAAATGACAAACATAAAAACCTTATATAGCACTCTTGCACACAATGCACGGACTTTCATACAATCTAATACTCACATGACAAACATCTCGAATATCAAGACACTAAAATAAAAATACTTTTATTAACATGTAAATCGTATCTACATTAGTTTGCGCGAGCCACAAATATGTGTTTGCGCGAGCCATTAATATGCGTTTGCGCGATAAAATTTAATAATTTTGTGACAATCATATTATCATTACAGGGTTTTTATTAAAGTTACCAACTGATATTCTGATAGTTTTGATATCGTTCCCCCCATTTTCTACATTATTATATAACATATTCTACTTGAAATGAAGACATTCTATTAGTGCCATTTTTCATCATAAAATAAATACATATCTTTGAAAGTTCCTTTATTGAACAGTTAGCTGAATACATTGTTGTATGTTCTGAATAATATATGTAATAAACATATAATTATATAGTTAAAGATTGTAATCATAGTGTCAGGTAGGTAATAAGAGAGAGCAAACAACTTACAGATATAACCTATGCATGATAATGATTTAATTGTTGTCTGTAGTATTTATTATATAACATATTCTACTTGGAATGAAGACATTCTATTAGTGCCATTTTTCATCATAAAATAAACATATATCTTTGAAAGTTGAAAGTTAACTATTTGCCATATTTAATTTCCATTTTTTTTTTGGTATTTGTTTTTCATTAGGTTTCATGTGTTTATCCAAGTCCCTGGTGTCTAATTAGTAGGAAAAGTCCACAACTTGAACCAAATCGGATTACTTCCAAGTGGTGCCCCCTTAATGCTAGAATGATGCACCTAAACATCAGAGGGATGCCCCCTTTATATCAGAGTGATGCCCAATATATCAGAGTGATGCCCAATATATCAGAGTGATGCAACCTAAATGCAACAATGATTCCCCCTATACATCAGTGTTTCCCTAATATATGAGTTATGCCCTATATACATCAGAGTGATAACCCCTAAATTCTAAAGTGATGCCCCTTCACATCAGAATGATGCCCCCTTAATTCTAGAGTGATAGCCCTGGGCATCAAAGTGTTGATCTCTATACACAAGAGTGATGCCCTATTTACATCAATGTGATGTCCATATACATCAGAATGATTCCCCCTATACATGAGAGTGATGCTCTCTATACATTAGAGTGAGGCCCCCTATACCTCAGAGTGATTCCCTCTAAATCACTGTCACTAATGGCCCTGAGTATCCAACTGATGCCCTTATATGCCAGGGTGATGCCCAATACATCAGAGTGATGCGCATATACGTCGATGTGATGTCCATATACATCAATGTGATGCCTACTATACACCAAAGTAATGTCCCATATACATCAATGTGATGCCCATATATATCAGAGTGATGCCTCCTATACATCAAAGTGATGTCCTTGATCGAAAGAGTGATGACCCCTAAATATAAAAGTGGTGCCTATTTGATATCAGAGTGATACCCTTTTTGAGTGATGCCCCCTACATATAAAAGTGGTGCCTATTTGATACTAGAGTGATACTCTTTTTAGGTGGTGCCCCATAAATATCAGGGTGATGCCTATTTGACATCAGAGTGATGATGCTTATACATAACAGTGGTGCCTCGAAACATTAGATTTCGGGGAAGGGAGGGTTTAATTCTCCCAAATGTACAGGCCTAGGGTGGAGCAGGGTGATGCCCCATGTACATCAGTTATACCCCCTAAATGCTAGTGTGATGCCCATATACATCACAGTAATGCCCCCTAAATATCATGCTGATGCCCCCTAAATATCAGGTTGATGCCTGTTTTACATCAGAGTGATACCCTTTCTAAGCGAGTGTTATGCCCCCTAAATAGCAAAGTTATGCCCTTTCATGCTATAGTGACATTCACTCTATACATCAGAGCTGCACCAAAATATCAGAATGGTGCCTCTAAATATCAAGTTCATGCATCTTATATGGCAGAGTGATGTCGCTATATCACAGTGATACAATTTTTAAGCAAGAGTGATGCGCCTTAAATATCAAAGTGATGCCCTTATATGTCAGAGTAACGCTCTTTGTAGTAAGAGTGATACTTCGCTCGAATACTGTCCCCTATACATCAGTTATGCCCCTCAATACCGAAGTGATGCCTATTTACATCACACTTATGCCCCCTAAATGCTTAAGTGACGCTCCCTTAATATCGGATGATACCCAAATACATCACAGAGTGGTGTCCCTATATATCAGAGTGAGAGCAAGACTGGGGCCCCATATACCCTAGAGTGATGCTCCCTAAATGCTAGAGTGATGTCCCCCATACATCAGAGTGGTGCTTTCAAAATGCCAAAATTAAAAGTTTTAACGATCCGTGAATCAAATCAAATTGTATATATTTGAAATATACGGCCTCATTTATTTTAAGGAACTTCAAGTCTTATGTCACTGGCAAGATCGTACACATGAGAGTAATGCTCCATAAATATCAGGGTATTGCCATCAGAATGATGCCCCCTAAACTTCAGAGTGAAACAATCAAAGTGATGCACCTAAATATCAGAGTGATGCCTCCTAAATATCAGAGTGATGCTACTGGATATCAGAGTTATGCCCCCCAAATATCAGAGTTATGTCCCCTAAATATCAGGGTGATGCCCCAAAATATCAGGGTGATGCCCCAAATTATCAAAGTGATGCCCCTAAATATCAGAGTGATGCCATCATAGTGATGCCCCCGAAATATCAGAGTGACGCCATCAGAGCTATGTCCCTAAATATCAGAGTGATGCCCCTAAATATCAGAGTAATGCCATCAGAGTAATGACCCTTAAAATACCACAGTAATGCACTCTAAATATCAGGGTGATGCAATCAGAGTGATGCCCCTAAATATCTGAGTGTTGCCCCTAAATATCAGAGTGATGCCCCTAACATATCAGAGTGATACCCTCTAAATATTAGTGTGATACCATCAGAGTGATGCCTCTAAATATCAGGGTGATGCCGTCAGAGTGATGCCCCCTACAATATCAATGATGCCATCAGAGTGATGCCCTCTAAAATATCAGAGTTATG
>NW_008708717.1:153931-155699 GCF_000327385.1 Lottia gigantea | reverse complement strand
CAAGTGATGCCCCTTTACACAGAGCGATGCCCCCTAAATGCTAAAGAAATGCCCCTAAACATCAAAGGGGTCTTCCTTTTTTATGCTAGAGTGATTCCCCTAAATATCAAAGTGATGCTCTAATATGCAAGATCGATGCACCTTTTATATGCGAGAGTGATTCCCCTAAATAGTGATGCCCTTATATGCCAGAGCGTTAATATAAAATTAAAGAAAGACAGGGAGACTGATAGCATCAATTTTACGACATTTCAATTTTTAATCAGACATCTGAGGTTCCTGCAATTTTACTAAAAATAAGTGTTTGGTGACATCACTAATCGTAAAATAATGTATTTCAAAATTCATATGAGTATATATAAATAATAAATCATATGAAACATAATCTTATTAATGATACTATTGGCCCTAACTTGAAAAATATGTTGAAATTTTATGTTACATTTGTTAAATCAATATAGCCTGTATTAGAATGGTGTAGTTAATTTTATAAAATTATTTTTAACTTGCTTGTTTTTATTTAATGAATATACTTGAAAAACAATGTTTCGCAATTTTAATACAGAATTATGTAGGCCTAGATTATAGTTAAGCCAAGTCGACAACCACTCTTTAGTCTTTTGTCTCTTTTTATTAATCTTATTATCCCTTCTTTCAAATTTCGCCTATCATTTATCATAAAGATTTCTTATAATTACATATTTGATAAAAGACCGTCAAGTGATTTTCACATAGCCTATTGAAATTATGGCATGGGATATTCGATTATCCCAGCGACTACCAGCTGGTCTGAGGTACTAGACATTTTATGCTGTGCATTTAAAGGACGTCGGCCAGGAATTATTGTGAGCGACAAGCAGGATGATGCCCTGATGGACAGAAAATGTCCAAGGAAATAAAGAATTTGATTTGAAGCAATGTTGTTGAAATTGTTGAAGAAATTGTTAAAATAAACTTATGATTCCTATTGTTGTTATCATGACAAGGTAATCCCTTGCTTCAATACAATAAATTAATCCCCCCCCCTCCTCCTCCCTCCTCAAATGTCGATGGTTGCAAACTAAAGATTGACATGTCCACAGCCAATCTCATTGGTTTACAGACTAAAGAAGTCAGGCTACATGCATAATACAGTGAGAACAGACGATGTTTAAAGCGTCACACACGTGGGTTTATATTAACTTGCTTTACATAACATTAAGTATATACATATACACAGGTTAACACAGTTATAATTACTCTATTTATCAGGCAAACATTGTATTACAATATAATATATCACTTTGTCAGTTAGCTACGATTTCTAGTTTTTAGAATTTCATCGTTAATGTTTGTTTGTGTTTGAACTCTAATCACATGTTCATTATAGTCCTCAGTCTTGATCTTACCGTTGGTAAACCATGCGTTTTTATCTGTTTATGTTTGAGTTTCTTTTAAAAGTTTCACATTTGTAAGAGTCATGTCTTCACATATTGATATGGAGCTTACAGCTAGTTTTCTTCTGGCCGTTATTATGGCTTGCTTATGGTCTCTCCTCAAAAGTCTTACGTTTATACCTCTGGGTCTGATCGTTACCCCAGGATTACTTAGGTCGGGGGTATTAAATCTGCCAACTCTATGAGCTGCGTCTATAATGAGATCGAACTGTAGGTTGAGTTTATTTCGGAAAATATCCTGGGCTATCTCAACTTCCCCTTCACTTTCCGGCACTCCAAAAATACGAATATGAGATTTCCTGGAGTATTGCGCTAGCTCATTCATGTTGTCC
>NW_008708717.1:148737-151828 GCF_000327385.1 Lottia gigantea | reverse complement strand
CTGATTCATACTTCAGTTGGATGAGGGGACATTTTATATGACTAACATGTAACTGGGTTCTACCAGTGTTAATTACCTGACAAGTTTGATATATAACATACAGTTAGCAGACGGAATTATTGATATTATTTAACAAATTCAATCTATCAGATCGGCTGGTATAGAAAATATTTTCTTTTTTCCCATTGAGTTAAAGGAACAATTGCACCATTTTGTGGACCAATCATACCTTAGTCTGAAAGACGGCAATTTTTAAGTCAGTAATAGTGTATACAGCTCTCCATCGAAATTTGAGCATTCAAATCTATATGTGTGTCCAGAATTATCCGAAAGTTAAAAAGACGAGACGTTTTTTCTTGAGACACTGTCATATATAGAAAAGACATCTATATAAATAGAAAAAACAGAAATTCCTAGTTTTAAGTACTTCTGAAGACTATAATTAACATATATATATTCCAGACTCAAATCAAATCCCCAAAATGGCGCACCTGTCCTTTAAATCCATAGACGTGGATATAATCCTTGCTGGCTTTATTATTTATTGTGTTAATAAAGACAGAAATATACCTTTCTTGTAGTTTCAACCAACCCTGCAGACATAATACATTGATAAATAAACATTGAACATACTGAAACAAGTCCATAGAATTAATAAGTATCTTTGTATTACTCTATTTACAAGACATGTTACGTTAAACAAATTAGTCCCGTCAATACACCATTTTCAACCCTAGTTTATTAGACACTGAAAGCGAGGTTTATAATGCAAATTACGTCATCCATTGATAAGATGGCGACATCATTATGAACGAAGAATCAAATGAAAGATATCAAAATTTCACTGAAATGGAAGAATTTAGGTCAATTCCATACATTTCATCAATTTTTATGAAATTTCACTGAAAATCACTGAAGAAATTAAGTTGTAAATTTCATTGAAATTTCACTTGAAAATATTTTCATTTTAAACATTTTATTTATTTATGTAAATACAGTAAATAAAATATGTGGTTTTGTAAAATATTTCATATAAAATAACATGGAGTGACTTGACCATAGAGAAATAACTTGACCATTACTTTCATTTTATTAACATTCTCTTAATCAGCCATTAGCAGACAAATTTACAAAATGTTAGTAAGACTTTATAAAATAACCAATCAAAATCCATGTTTCAATGGTTGCCTAGATCAACTTTCCAGTTCTTTCTGTGTCCAATTTGATATTATTACAATTGTGTACCCTGGAATCAATTTAGTCTAAGAAAAAAATACTCATCTCTTGTTATATGACACAAACATAGTGATTATGGTATGATTTGACCATATGACCAAGTCATATGGACTCACTCCACTAAAACATTTTATGCAAATGATTGTAGTCCAGGCTATTTTTAGAAATCTTCTTTCTCTCTCCCTTTTGGGGTTTTTGCCTGCCTATTTTTGGGTAAAATTTGGTCTAGATTTGGAATTTGATGTCTGAAATTGCATTATCTTTCAGATTTGGTGAGATGATGAGAGACCTAAAGGTGGAAGGCTAATTCTAAAAATAGTCGTTTTGTGAAGTGCCAAACTCTAGCGGATGAGTATAACCGGTAGTAGTCTACTTTCAATTTTAGTAGCTCAAAATTTTCATGGTCATCATATAATGAATTTTTTAGGTGACATTGAGAATTTGTCAGGCTTTCATTCGACATATTGGAAAGCTTTCAACGAGATTTCTGGAAAAAGTTATAGAAGGTTGAATTTCGTGTTTTAACATGGAAAGAGATGGCAAATGAATTAGTGGAGTGAGTCCTGTCTAACATGCCATTAGTGGTGTTCAAGTCTAGCTCTTTAATCTACTTTTCTACTAAGTGATTTTGAATTTTAATCTATCAATACTCAAACTTTTATATTTCAGAGTCAAATATTTTCAACTTATTACTATATCTATAGAGACTGACCAGGAGAAAATTTTGACTGCAGAATTGGTCTAAAAAATAAACAAAAGAAGAAGAAGAATAATAAAGAAACAATAAATATAAAATATAAAGGAAAAATTGTTTGTTATATTGTTTCTACAGAAATAAGTTTAATGGAAATTTCCATGATATATGTCATATTGCATCATATTTCACATTTTCAATGAAATTTTGATGTGAATTGAGATTTCACTGAATTTCAGTGAAAGATTTAAACAAAATGTACCAAAATTTCAGTGGTATTTTGTGAAATGTCAATGGATTTTGGGGTGAAAATTCAATGATATTTTTGTAAAATTTCAATGATATTTTGGATTTGGTTGGTGCGCAAAATTCTATTAAATAAAAAAATTCTGTATGATATCTATCATTGATCTGCTGGTATAAAATATTAATTTACAGTCGTCAAAGAAACATCTGTTCAGTGGGAGATTTTGCATTTACTATAAATACGTGACCAAATCTAGCATTCGACAGTGTATCAACAAGTCTCTAGAAATATAATATTAACAGGTCTTGCTAACGTTAAAACCATGAATAACCTATTATGTTCCGCTCTGTTGATTTCAGTTATACTTATTCTTACAGACGCAGGTAAATATTTTATTTTTTATCTAAAAGTTGCTTTATGAATCTAGAGTTAAAGTTTGTATATCTGGGCGAAATTTATGTTAGCTTTTTTTATTGTGGGAAGAGTCCGAGTCAGAAGAAATTTACTCAAGACAACTTTCTTTTCAGCAGCATGGATAACTAGCTTAAACACATTTTAAATCGTCTTTGTCTGTAAATAGTAAATTAACATGTAGTTCTTGAGACGAATACTTGATGATATAATTGTCGGGGGGGGGGGGGGGGGGTAATGTATCGAGTCAAAGTAAATAATGGCAACAAATAATATCAAAATTAAATTTACCGGTTGTTTAACGGATCCTAAAATAACAGACGCAAATTTTGATAAAGATTGCAATGGAAATGTAGTCATTACATGTCCAAAAGGTTTCAAGAAGGTACAAGGGCTGGAATGTGTTGAGGAAAAATGGAGATATCAAAACCCAATATGTAAACCCCCAGGTAAAAAAATTTTAAAAACTTGAATTACAAATAAACAATATTAGCTTTGACACA
>NW_008708717.1:144209-147660 GCF_000327385.1 Lottia gigantea | reverse complement strand
ATTCTCTTCTAATTTAGCTATTTTGATTAATTATGGACATGTGAGACAAACTGGTATTTTTCCAAGTTATTAGACCACCTCTACTTTCTATTCATATAAGTATTAGCATTTCATAAATGAAAATAAGGGAACCCATCTTTAAACCACCGTGTATGTTTTTACCATCATTAAAATAGTTTTTGAGTTTATCACTATTTGTATCATTGTTAGTGATTATTCCAGATTGTAAAAATGGTAGAATATTGACGGCAGAAAATGGAACATTAAAATGTAACTGTCCACTAAACACATTCGGTGACGATTGCAGTAAGTACAAATTAAAAAAAAGAAATTTACCAATCTCTCCTCGTTCGTCTAGTAGTTCAGATGGGACAATAAACCTAGGCCCCATTTGCTACAGGCTGTACATGTTAAAGATATCTCGACAGTTGGAAATCGAACAAGAGTAGATTAATGCCGCTGTCCTGGTAAAAAATTCCCCTCATTGCACACTGCATGGCGTTGCCCGTCTTTAATCATTAGCCCACATGGTGCAGAAAAGTAGGACGTAAAACTCCATTCATTTCATTTTTCAAATTTTGTCATTGATATTTTAGAATGTGGGTACAAGTACAAAATTTCCCTCATTGTACACTGCATGGCGTTGTCCGTCTCCATTAGCCCAATTAGAAAAGTAAGACGTAACATTCCATTCATTTCATTTTTCAGATTGTCGATACAAGTTTACAAATAAAACAACTATGTTTCCCAAACCCTACGCAGAAAAATTTATATCTGATTCAGCGATATGTGATGAAAGCTGTGCTAACGATATCAGATGTTCCGCTGCTGCCGTGTCTGTTGGTACTAGAAAATGTTGTCATTACGATACACCAATCATCTTCGTGTCGTATGTGTTAAATGAAGACCAATGTATTGAAAAGTGCAACGAGATGAGTGAATGTAAAACAATTGGCATTGGAAACGAAATGGGTTTGTTCTGTTTTGTATTTAACGCCACCTTTGACAAGATTCCAGATATTATGAAACAAACTGACACTAGCGCTTTTAGCGTAGCAGAAAAAATCTGCGAATAATAAAAAAAACATGTTTATCATGATATAGACCTATCTCTTTTTTATTTTTGGCAATAACCTTGGGTATAAGGGGGTGAGAGTCGACTCTAAGAAACAAAGGCACAGGCATCAAAATTATTCTTACTTTCGAACCCAATGCACCTAATCACCTAGCAGACTATAATCCAACTCGCTACCGACTGAGCTATTCTAGAAACTAGGTATTAGGTGGGTTAGAGCTGACTCTCGGAAGCACAGGCATCAGAATTGTCTTTACCTTGTGGAGGATTCAAACCCACGGCACCTAATCACTTAGCAGACGACAACGAAAGAGATATTCTAGCATGGGCAAGGATAGGTAATGATCGTTTTATATTGAGAGTAAACGAGGTTCACTATATACCCTTGAGGTTGACGTAGATAACAGAGGGAAAAGACATTAAAACGCAGCCGTATTGCATTGGATACGTCTACATGAAGTCCTAAAAATAGAATTGTATCACTGCACGAGCATAGATCATAGAGAGTCTCACATGTCTTGTGTGTATTTCAAATAAGTGAAAAAATGAGTTGCCGATGATACTAAACAAAAGTACACCAAAATGGACACAGGAAACACGTCTGACCACTCTATTCGAACTAGATACCCGGTTGACCTTTGCACATAGTCAAGGGCAGTGGATTGCACGCATGGTAGTAGTTTTTAGGCATTTGTGACTCATAGTCCACTTCTCTATAGGCACTCCATGTTACCAAATGGACTAGAGTTGGTCCTGGAACGGCAGACAAAAAGGTGTCGGAGAGTCTGAAATTAAATAGTTTGCTTAAGTTGACACTAGAAAATAAGGAAACTCATCTTTAACTATATAATTATATGTTTATTACATATATTATTCAGAACATACAACAATGTATTCAGCTAACTGTTCAATAAAGGAACTTTCAAAGATATGTATTTATTTTATGATGAAAAATGGCACTAATAGAATGTCTTCATTCCAAGTAGAATATGTTATATAATAATATAGAAAATGGGGGGAACGATATCAAAACTATCAGAATATCAGTTGGTAACTTTAATAAAAACCCCGTAATGATAATATGATACAATTAGATATATAATACAACAATATAATATCTTAATAACAAAATATCACAGAAGTATCATTATCACAGAAAAATATCTATACACATAACTTTATGCACTACAATACTATTTCAATACATTTGAAATACTATATATGCTATAACAATAACATTAGTACAGTATTAGGTCAGTGTAAAGTAATTATGTGCTTATTAAAACAGTAGTGGTGCATTAAGATAAGACAACAATTAAATAAAACAACCCACTTTCTATAAAAAAAAGAAATGCACCCTTCCTACACATGCATAATACTAAAACACGTACCTACAAGTGATAAATGATAGGGGAAGTTAGGTTATAAGCAGGATGATGCCCTGATGGACAGAAATTCCCAAGGAAATAAAGAATTTGATTTGAAGCAATGTTGAAGAAATTGTTAAAATAAACTTATGATTCCTATTGTTGTTATTATGACAAGGTAATCCCTTGCTTCAATGCAATAAATTAATCCCCCCCTCCCCCTCAAATGTCATTGGTTGCAAATTAAAGATTGACATGTCCACAGCAAATCTCATTGGTTTACATATTAAAGAAGTCTGGCTACATGCATAATAATACTAAGACACGTGCCTACAAGTGATAAATGATATCCAATCACTACTTGATAATCTTCCTCTGATTATCTTAAATAGGTAATCTCCCTTCTTAAGACACGTTCAATGATAAGTAATCATCGTTCTATAGTATTTCACTAATCACCTCTGATTGAGAGTAACCGAGGTTGTCTACATACCCTTGAGACAGACATAGATAACAGAGGAAAAAGACATAAAAACGCAGCCGTAATGCATTCCATACGTCTGCATGAAGTCCAAGTGTATGGGTTTATCCTTGTTTACGATAATGAAGATAAATATTCAGTAATGGGTCTCTTTAATTGTCAAGATTAAACTGTGTAACACTGCTCGTGCGCTTGGGTCACGTGATTACGTGGTAACGCGATCAGTCGAGACAAGCCGATGACCCGAGTGATCGCGTCTGACCATGAGGGGGGAAATTGCTCACAATATCATCAAATATGTATGTATTTCGACTTGATTAAACCGTTTTGTGAATCTTACATTTTGAGTTTTCATCCGGTCGAATGGTACGTATATCCAAGAAACCGAATTTATATGGTAATTCCCTCCTGAAGACACGTTCAATGATAGGTAATCATCGTTCTATAGTACTTTACTGATCACCTCTGATTAAGAGTAAACGAGATTCTCTATACACTCTTGAGGCAGACGTAGATACAAATGAAAAG
>NW_008708717.1:141604-143543 GCF_000327385.1 Lottia gigantea | reverse complement strand
GTTATGAGATGACGAATTGACCTGATCATTCGCAGATGGAAGTGGCAAATCTTACAAATGTTATTGATGTGGTCATTGAAACTGTGACCTGAATCAATCAGTACACCTAGGTTTTTTACAACTGTCGATACAGGAATATTTGAACTACCCATCCTGAGAGTCTTTAAGTTGCAGACATCTAGTTTCTGGGCAGGACCCAGAAGTTCGGTTTTATCGTCATTCAACTTCAACGTATTGGCTGACATCCAATTTTTAATGTTACTCAGACAACGCTCCAAATTACAGATTGTAAGTTGTTGACTCGTAGGATTCGGACTAAAACTGTCAATTACTTGGGTATCATCGGCATAGAAATGGTGCTGTAGGTTATGCTGTTTTATAAGGTTGCCCAAAGATTTGGTATACATAGTGAATATTATGGGTCCTAAAACTGATCCTTTGGGTACACCACAGGATAATTGCTGGTGTTTTGACGAAGCGTTATTAATCTCAACATATTGAAAGCGATCAGTAAGATATGACGAAAACCATTTCAGAGTTGATCCGGTTAGTCCATAATCGTCATCACTCTGGTGCTTAGAGGTCATCACTCTGGCATAAAGACATCACTCTAGTTTTTAACCCTGGGAGACCCAGACATAGAAATACTTGAGGAAAAAATTCTTTGGGTTTTGTTATGTCTCATTTGTAATGTTTTGTAACCACAATGAACAAAAAAATCTGAATTTTGACCAAAATAAAAAAATTCTGCAACGTTGCAAATATGCAACATTGGGTCGAAAGGGTCGCAAACTTATGAAATCCTATACGTTAATTGAATGCGATTTAAATGACAATAAAGACGTAGTTTGATTGTAAATGGTAGATGTTGACTTTCTTCAAACCTAAATATATTTGGAACTGGAACTTAGCTTTGGCTATCTTGTCAGATGAAATAAAAAGCAATTTGCAATGTGCCATCAAAAGAGGGTGTCCACAAGCAAAAACTCAAATTCGGGAAAGAAACTGGATCAGCTCCATAAACTTGCAACAGATTGACTGAAATCAACTATTATGTTTTAATATTGAAAAGTTTAACAAATGTCAAATATAAATAACATATTTACATAAAATTTAAAAATACAATAAAATTCGATGAACTTATATCATAATTTGACTACATGACCTAATTAATTAGATGTGATAAAGCCTAAAGCAGTTTCGCTTTTCAGTAAAACATAGTCTTACATTACATTTCTCACAAGAAGTATCAGTGGATCCGTCTTTACAATTTGCACACCTGCCACGCTTTTCTAGTTTAGTTGGCCAATGGTTAACCAAATCTCGGCGAACATCAAGGGGTGGGTCAGAACGACGAATTTTATTAAGATTTTCGTCCAAAGTTTCTAAAGAGGGCCTATATAGCCCTAGCCCTAGATTTCTTTGGCATGTCTAAGGCATTGCAGTCGCGTTTATACAAAAGCCATGCATTTATAACTGCAATAATGATAGTGTGCCAAAAAAGATATATGGGCCACCTCTTAGATTTTATATGATATCGGTACTTAGATATAAAGGCATCTAAAAGGTCAACCCCACCCATAAATTTGTTGTATTGCTTAACGATTGCTGGGCATGATATGTTTGTGTACTTTTTTTTGGACCGATCATATCGAGATATGTCAATTACAGGATTTACACCTATATATGTGGAAACTAAATTTACAGCCCGGTTATCATACCATCTAACAGCGCAGAGATTTATATTTTTCTCTGTTTTATAATCATAGCTATACCCCGACCCTCCTTTTTTAATTCAGATTCAGATTTGAGAACACAATTACTGAGACGTGAAGCTCTGATAGTACCTACATATTGAATTCCCTCTTGGACTAATCTATTAATTAATGGCAAGCCAGTGAAAAAATTGTAAGCAAAAACTTAAAAATTTTGATGCTTA
>NW_008708717.1:139840-140997 GCF_000327385.1 Lottia gigantea | reverse complement strand
TTATGTATCGACACATGCTAAATGAAATAATATTTATTGCATATGACTTCTAATGAATTCAAAAGTGCTATTTGTTACGATATTTACTTACTTTTTTTGGAGAATATGCTGAACAAACAATGCAGAGATTTCAAGGCTTCGAGTGTTGACAAACTAAGGTGACCTTGTGACCTTGTACTCAACAGCCTTATGTACTTAGGTGACCAGTATAAAGTTATAAATAGACTACATAGTATAAAGATGTGTTTATATCATTACATTACAATTACAAGTACATGGCTAAGTATAGCCAGAGTGGAAAACACCGTTGTTGCAAATATGCTACAATGGGTCTCCCAGTGGGAATCGCTCTGATGTTCAGGAGGCATCAATGTGATGTATAAGGCACCCCACTAGCATTTGGGGGCATCACTCTGGTGTTCAGGAGGCATTACTCTGATGTACAGGAGCATCACTCTGATGTACAGGAGCATCACTTTAGCATTTGATTGCATCTCTCTGATATTTAGGTGGTTCACTCTGATTGCATCACACTGATATTTAGAGGGCATCACTCTGATGGCATCACTCTGATATTTAGGGCATCACTTTGATAGCATCACTTTGATATTTAAGGGGCATCACTCTGATATATTGGGGCATCACTCAGGTGGCATCACTCTGATATATAGGGGGCATCACTCATGGCATCACTCTGATATTTAGGGGGCATCACACTGATATTTAGGTTCATCACTTTGATTGTTTCACTTTGATATAAGGGGGCATTACTCTGATATTTAGTGGCATCACTCTTATATTTATTAGGTATCACTCTGATATTTAGGTGCATCACTTTAATTATTTCGCTCTGATATTTTAGGGCATCACTCTGATGGCATCACTCATATTTAGGGGGCATCACTTTGGTATTTAGGAGTCATCACGCTGATATTTAGGAGGCATCACGTTGATATTTAGTTTCATCACTTTGATTGTTCACTTTGATATGTAGATGGCATCACTCTGATATTTAGAGGGCATCATTTTTTTTTCAAGAGTGCATCATTCTGATATTTAGTGGCATCACTCTGATATCTAGTGGCATCACTCTAATATTTAGGAGGCATCACTCTAATATTTAGGAGGCATCACTTTGATTATTTCACTCTGATATT
>NW_008708717.1:134318-135162 GCF_000327385.1 Lottia gigantea | reverse complement strand
TTAGTAATATTACAGATATTGATAGTGTTTGACTGTAGTATGTTGTGTATTGGTTAGTAATATTACAGATATTGATACTGTTTGACTGAAGTATGTAGTCTAGGTTAGTAATAATACAGATATTGATACTGTTTGACTGTAGTATTTAGTCTAGGTTAGTAATAATACAGATATTGATACTGTTTGACTGTAGTATGTATTCTAGGTTAGTAATATTACAGATATTGATAGTGTTTGACTGTAGTATGTAGTCTAGGTTAGTAATATTACAGATATTGATAGTGTTTAACTGTAGTATGTAGTAGAGGTCAGTAATGATACAGATAGTGATAGTGTTTGACTGAAGTATGTAGTCTAGGTTAGTAATATTATAGATAGTGATACTGTTTGACTGTAGTATGTTGTGTGTAGGTTAGTAATAATACAGATATTGGTAGTGTTTGACTGTAGTATGTAGTCTAGGTTAGTAATAATACAGATATTGGTAGTGTTTGACTGAAGTATGAAGTAGAGGTTAGTTACGATACAGATATTGATAGTGTTTGACTGTAGTATGAAGTAGAGGTTAGTAATAATACAGATATTGATATTGTTTGACTGTAGTATGTTGTGTATAGGTTAGTAATAATACAGATATTGATACTGTTTGACTGTAGTATGTAGTAGAGGTTAGTAATAATACAGATATTGGTAGTGTTTGACTGAAGAATGAAGTAGAGGTTAGTTACGATACAGATATTGATAGTGTTTGACTGTAGTATGTTGTCTAGGCCAGTAATGATACAGTAATGATATTGATAGTGTCTGACTGTGATGCCCCCTAAATATCAGAGTGATGCCCCCA
>NW_008708717.1:132428-134268 GCF_000327385.1 Lottia gigantea | reverse complement strand
AAACTGCTAAACTTTGTAACTAAGAATGATGGAACCAAAAACAGCTAAACTTTGTAACTAAGGATGATTGAAACAAAAACTGCTAAACTTTGTAACTAAGGATGATGGAAACAAAAACAGCTAAACTTTGTAACTAAGGATGATGGACATAAAAACAGCTAAACTTTGTAACTAAGAATGATTGACACAAAAACAGCTAAACATTGTAACTAAGGATGATGGAAACAAAAACAGCTAAACTTTATAACTAAGAATGATTGAAACAAAAACAGCTAAACTTTATAACTAAGAATGATTGAAACAAAAACAGCTAAACTTTATAACTAAGGATGATGGAAACAAAAACAGCTAAACTTTGTAACTAAGAATGATGGAACCAAAAACAGCTAAACTTTGTAACTAAGAATGACGGGAACAAAAACAGCTAAACTTTGTAACTAAGAATTGACTATCTTGTTATGGACACCATCTTGAACAACTGTTGATTATTCAATGTCGAAATAAGCTTGTTTAAACTTTACTTTAACTGTTGGGTATTTTGGAATGATAGTGGTACTATTAGATTTGTATCATTATAAAGGTGCATTTTCATTAAGACAAACATTAATTTGACGACCATTTTGAAAATATATCAAAACATGAAGGTTCAATATTTCTGGATGATACATGCATGATATGCATGTGACACGCTGTCCTGTCGAGTCTTAATGCTCTGACATCTTTAGGTACTCCGTGGTGGTCTCCTGACAGCAACAATAATACACAGCTTTATCTATTGTTGGCAGCCGATATAATAAATATTGTATAAGATACGCTTGTTTATAGACTAGATGTTTCGGTCGAGGCTATGCCTATTTCTTTAATGAGTATGTATATGTTGAGCAGCAATGACGAGTGTGGCGCCGGGCAAAGTATGCTTACTCTTCTTGATGAATCGTTTACTCGCTTTTGGTTAATATATTTCTTCATATGAAAAACTACTTTCCTATGTTCCACCATTATGTTGTTTTGAATTCTGGGTTTCGTTTTGCAGTTAAAGGCCATGGACTGTGCCTCTCATATGTGCTTAAAAATGACTTTTCGTAGCACGACCTGGAGATTACTTTTTTTGACGTGGAATCTATTCCTATATGTTATAGCTATGTTAAATCCATGTTCCCACTTTCAGAAAGTGCCACAACCCCATGAAACTTTCAGGATTTGTTGAATATATGGTGCAGTCTTCCAAGATGTTGTAAATCAGTTAAAAAAAAGACTGTTAGCCAAAGGTGATAATGAAAATACACTCAACGTTCAAAAATGCTAAACTTGTAAAAGGAGAAAATTCAAATACTTTCAGTTAACACACATGCCTATGCAAATATGAATATTAGTTATACTAAGAGACAATTTAATTGTTATATTTCACATTTACCAGTATAGAATAGTCTTAATACATCAAACATACACCAATCCTCTTCTGAATCTGCCAGTTTCCAATTTGAGCCGTTCACACGACCAAAGTAATCAGTGAATAAAAAAATTCGTGACATGACATGAGATGAGAACTTTTTTCTTTCTCTACTTTTATTACATTGAAAATAAACATTACTATCACATAAGCTTGAATTGGCAAGATCTATTTCCATCACCACAGTCCACGAAACTCGGCTGTTGTTGACCATAACACTATGTGGATGATAACATTTTCTCACTGGCTGTAAGTAAACTAAACATTTTCATACATGCTTCATGAACATTTCACTTTTAAACTTTTATTCCAAGCAAATGTACTAAAATAAAATAAAATAAAGGCATTTCCAATTGGAGGTGAAAGAAATAAGGGTGCGTGGAGGGGGGT
>NW_008708717.1:130595-131655 GCF_000327385.1 Lottia gigantea | reverse complement strand
AATAATAAATTAGTGACATGACATGAGATGAGAAACAGTTCATTCTTCACTTGGATGATTTACATTTGAAATAAACTTTTCAGTTTCATGTTCGTATTGTAATCATAGTGTCAGGTAGGTAATAAGAGAGAGCAAACAACTTATAGATATAACCTCTGCATGATAATGATTTAATTGTTGCCGGTAGTATTTATTATATAACATATTCTACTTGGAATGAAGACATTCTATTAGTGCCATTTTTCATCATAAAATAAATACATATCTTTGAAAGTTCCTTTATTGAACAGTTAGCTGAATACATTGTTGTATGTTCTGAATAATATATGTAATAAACATATAATTATATAGTTAAAGATGAGTGTCAACTTAAGCAAACTATTTAATTTCAGATTCTCTAACACCTTTTTGTCTGCCGTTCCAGGACCAACTCTAGTTCATTTGGTAACATGGAGTGCCTATAGAGAAGTGGACTATTTGTCACAGATGCCTAAAAACTACTACCATGCGTGCAGTACACTGTCTTCGACTATGTGCACAGATCAATCGAGTATCCCGTTTGAGATAGAGTGGTCAGACGCGTTTCCTGTGTCCATTTTGGGGTACTCTTGTTTAGTATCATCGACAACTCATTATTTTCACTTATTTGAAGTACACACAAGACGTGAAAGACTCTATAGGATCTATGCAAATGCAGTGATACAATTCGGTTTCTGAGACTTCATGCAGACGTATGCAATGCATGTAATGTATTTTCCTCTGTCTCATGTGGATTTTCTGCATCTCTGAAGGTCCTGGAGTTTTAACCCTATTTAGATACCAGAGGGCAAGGGCTGGAATAGAGATGCAGATGCAGCCCCGTCATTAGGGTGGGGCCCGTGCGGGCCGGACCCAAGCAAGTGAGAATTAAGCTCCAGCAAAACATTCTTCAGTTCTGCAGAGATTGATTCATTTACAATGTCTTTGAACAAAATCAAAATATATAGATTTTTGATACATTTTTGGCAAAGTTGTCAGAAAAGAGTTCATCAAATTTTCCTGTTATCTTCGTCAACCTCAA
>NW_008708717.1:124647-130242 GCF_000327385.1 Lottia gigantea | reverse complement strand
CTGTCCATGGCGCTCTACGCGCTGGCAGTTCACCCGTTGGCCCACAATATAATGTGCAATCCGAGCATAGTGGGCATTGACTTGCCAAATCATCCGCAACAAGTTAAAACCATCCAACATGCGGATGATTTCACAGTCATACTTACTAATTCCCGGGTCATTTGGCGCCCTCAATAGGGTAATTTATTACTTCCAGACTGCATCAGAGTCTAAGGTCAATGAGGATAAGACCGAGACCGCTATAGGTGGTATTGTCGAAGTGAGAATTTACACTAAAACTATGAGAAAGAACTTAAAACTGTTAAATAATATCATATCATTCCGTATTTATATTAAAGTTGGTGCATTGACATTAATTAATTAACAATTGATAATTATAACATATAAAAGATTAAGTAGAACAATCGACAATTAAAACATAAAAAGATTAAAGCGAATTAAATTGAGATGTCCAGCTGACAGTTGAATAAGATAATAACAGATAGAAGTGGATTAATTTAGTAATCTTCTGATAATATTGGGACGTCTATAACGGATTAGTTTCTATAACATCACACTATCATAGTATGTCGGCCAATGTTCCGAGCTTGTGGTAGAAACACATTAAAGACCAGATAAAAATCTTAGGGGTGATGTTTGGGGAAAACGCGGGTCTCGTGAACTGGAACCCCATCCCTAACAAAGTTCGCAAGACCCTGCTGAATCTCCACGTTTTGTTGTCGCGAACTTGGTATGTTGGTAGCTAGGAATACTCTGAAGCTGTCTCCAGAGCAGGCCGGTCACGGTATCACTGATCGCGAGACAAAGCTTCAGAGTTTAGACTTGCAGTCTGTGGTTTGGGCCTTAAGTGGACGTTCAGATCCCTGGGTGTCTTTGTACTTCTATTGGCTTGGTATTGCCCTCAGGCGGTTTGAGATCAGTGGGAGCTACCCCGTAAAGACACTGGATACACATGACAAATATTTGACGCTGGTTCAAAACTTCAAAAAATTGGAAGCAAGTTGGAAGCAAATTAAAACAACCAAGGAGATTTACTTGAATATTCAACCTAAAGTAGCTTCAAGAAATCTCCATATCAAATTAGCGGCATCTTTTCGAATCTTTGGCAATGTACACATCTAAATTCAAAAACTCGTGACCTCTTTTATTTTTGGCAATCCATGATTCACTTCCAACTTAAAGCTTTCTCCGCGTCCGGAGCTCCCGTTACTTTGACGTTAGGTGTCGTTTCTGCCGTTACGACACCGAGACTCAGCTTCATCTGTTTGTCAGGTGTAGAGTTCTCTGGCCTTTGCGGGAGAGCTTCTGCAGGTTCGCCTCGGACACCAGCTAGTACCAGGCTTCTGGGGAAGATACCCATGGATCTGTTCCCACATATGGCCATTTATATATCTATAATGTAGTATACATACCGTGATAATTTTACTATATATTCATATCTGTGATACCTACCTTTAATACTTACCTGTGATAATATTACAATAACTTATATAATGTATTGTAATATTGTGATAATGTTATATCTTTACTTACATCTTTATATCTATTTATCTGTGATACTTACACGACTGTGATACTTCTTCTATGTACTGCAATATAGAACTAAATTATATTCACATTTATCTATATAGAGAAATTTATATATACCCACCTTATTTATATACTTACTATTTATTTTTTCTGTAATAATACTGTCCTTGTTCCGTCACGGATACAGTATAACGTTCTTGTTGACTGATACCTACAACTGCATTAAACAGGAATGTTACAATATGGATGACACGATGATGATCAGCTTACATATGCCTCTATTTTAACATCATATTTTTATTTTCTTGGACTAGAGGTATGTGTAAGCGGTGGGCACTTCAAATCATGGTCACTTCGAATGCCCGCCATACACTTGATCGGAGTGTGGGCAAGTAACAGCCTAACTAATTACAGACAGTTCAAGGTCAACATAAATTTAGAGTCCTATTTGACTTCTAACATAAAGAAATATAACTAAATTGAGGCTAAATCTGTTTCCATTAGCTATGAACCTTTTTAGAAGGAAGCAATGTAAAGACTCTAATTGTTTGTTATGTGACTCTGAATGTGAGGACATGGTCCATTTCATGCTAATCTGTGATGCATCAGAAGACATAAGAAAAATCTACATTCCACAAATGTACCTAAATAGGAGATTTACTACAGAAAATTTTCAAAAAATTTGCAAGTTTATGTATGGTCAGTGTTTCAACCATATTTAGATAAGGTCTTTACCACATAATCTGCAGTGGCTATGTAACAGTCTTTTTCAAGACTACAAGTGTATTGTCAGTGTTTTTTGACAACAAAACCTTTACCTCTTAGACTGCAATGGCTATGTAACAGTCTTTTTCAAGACTCAGAGAATGATCAGAGTTTTCGGATTATTCTCAGTTTACTTAATAACCTGTAATGGCTATGCAAAAGAACATGTATTCTGCCCACTGGTTTGTTCACTGTATGCCTATTAAAATTTAGTGTACCCCTGTATTATTATAGTCTCGGTTATCCAGACTAGACATAATGTATTCATTGTTTAAGATACCACGCCTTCCAACATAGTCGCTCTTATAAACAGTGTAATTAATACAAATGTATGGAATAGTATATAGATATACCCACTTTCCTTAAATGTTTCAAAGAGCATGTGCGTCCATGTTCAAGCTAAGTACAAACCACTGTGATAATTTCACCTTATAATTTATATTTTTGTAACTATGACTTCAGCCAACATTACTTGAATAAAGAAAAATAATTATTATTATTTTATTAGGCCTTGGTCAACTCATATCGATATAATAATAATAAAAATAATACTATTTATTCGTAACTAGTTTACATCACATAGTAAAGAAGTATAATACACAAGAAGTATTTACAATTCATAATATACATAAATATTCAATAATTTCATTTAAGTCATTGATAGGTAAATCAAGATTGTGTAACGTAATGATATAAAATCTCTGATGGCCCCTGCCAATGCCATATCATTAACATCACATGAATGGTTATCTTTATAATTCATTTTATTAACCAAAATATTAACATTTGTATTTGAAATGCTGTATTTACAAAAATTATATTTATGGCAAATAGTATTGATATTATTACAAACGGTAGACTCACTACCATGTAAGGCATGTTCCGCACGTATTAATGTACATGTATTTTTACTAATAAGTAATCGATGTGCAAATTTAATAAACCTTTTGTGAAGTTGGGTGTCAACAAATTTATCGCCACAAATCAAATGGAGAAGTCTATTGTGCGAATATTCTAAAGTCTGCGAATACTTTTCGCCATGCGCAATATAACTTATGCATTGACTTGTGTGATAAATCCCATAGTTGACAGCCGTATAATGGCATACAGTACGTCTTTAACAGCTTGTACTTCAACCAAGAATTGGCAAATTTGAAATTTTTCAGTGTTAAATGAACTTTAACAAGAAAATTATGAATATTCTTATCTAGACCCTCTAATTTGTTTGAACGATTCAAATTGTTACCTAAATGAAGTTCGGAGGTTACAAAACTAACTAGTTTTCCATCTACAAAGATATCTTTGATGGCATTATTGAAGATATGACGCTTGTGTGGAAACAATACTAATTTACTTTTATCAGGGTTGAATTTGACATCAAATTCTTTAGAAAAAGTATTAACAATATGTAGAAGCGATATTAGTGCCTGTCTGGTTGGAGTAACAGAAGTTACATCGTCGGCATAGGCTATGGCTCCGACATAAACATTTCCTATGTGACAGCCACATTTGCTTTGTCTGCAGCGATTTAAAAGTTCATCTATATAAACACTGAATAATATCGGAGACAATACACCCCCCTGTTTCACTCCATTTGTTTGTTGTGAAATTACCCCATCTAATCTGAATTTTCTGATTTAAGTACATTTTTAGAAGAAATCTAGCTAAAACAGGACAAATAGGAATTGATATGATCGTTGATAAAACAAAGTTACTGGGAGTAATGCCATGGATTAACAATGCATTCATAATTAGAGACAAGTGGACAAAATAAGACTCTGAGGCATAAATTATGTTAAATGCTTCACTGCCTGTTTGACCTCATCAACAGAAATTGTGTGATTACTGTGACATGTGTCATCATGACATTCATTCTGAATTCTATATTCAATATTCGATTTCAGCTCTTTCATGTCATCATGATTAAACGAAACACTATTGAACAGTTGTTCATACTTCCAAGCAAACATGTTACCTATCTTCTCATCCCCTATGCAATCATCAACATTATTGGGCTAGGCGTTGCAACCTCCATGTATCCTTTTGACCTCTTTCCAGAAATCTCTTGTTCTGTTTTTCAATAAACTTTCAGCCATTTTGTTTGCACAAATATGGTCTCTATTTTTCTTAACTTTTTTAAGAACATGGTGATACTTAGCTCTAGTTTGCCTTCTGATAGTAGCTAAAATACTGGACGAAACACGGGATAAATCTGTATTAAAGTCACCACCAATAATCACATGATCCGAAGGATTCTCGATCATTAGTTGTCTAATATCATCTAGAGTTCGATCAAATTCGCTAATATTAGTTCCATCACACGGCATATACACATTGCAGAGTAAAATATTAATGTCACCGCATTTGATCAAGACCACACAGAGGCGACCAGAGGTGTGTTGTATAGGAATAACATTACATAAAACAGAGTTGCTCCACAATATAGCAAATCCACCATAAGGTCGACCTCCATTATATTGTGCACTATCCATTCCAGAGGATCCATGAACGTATATATTTGATATGTGTTTTTGAAATATCGATAACTGTTCTGTAAGCAACCAGTGCTCTTGAATGAAGACGAAGTCATACTTAGTACACAGCTTGGCTATATATTCCAACCTTCAGGTTCCCAACCCATGAGAGTTGTAGCTTACTAGTGACAAATTTGTCATTAACGTTCTGATTGTGGGCTATGCTGTCTAGCAGGGACATATTTTCGAATGCGTACTCCACTCGGCCATAAGGATTCATCAAATGGTCTTTTGAATTGAGACAGTGGCACAGATAGTTTGAAAGACTTAAACTTTGCCATTGGGTTCGATACACAAACAAGATCCACAACATTAAAATCATTTTGTTCTAGATACTGAGTAATCTGAGATTCAGATGTGTCTCTATCAACACGAAATGTGAACAATTGCCTGCTAGGCTCAGCTGCACCCTTAAAAGACCCATCTTTAGGGGACAACTTACCAGTGATAAATCGGCGACGTCCCTGCTCCTAACATTTAATGTCTTTGTGTTCGCGGGAAGAAACCTGAAATCCATCTTCGCTAATCCTAGTACTGTTACTCCTGATACTGGCACATGTCATGCCCGATTCTACACTCGCACTATCAAGATTTTCATCACCCTCGTGTAGACGACTTCGCTGTTTAAAGCCTCGTAATGCAGAGATGTCACTATTTGACGAACGATTTACTTGGAGAGTCGAAGTTCGATTCGGCATATGACGATTTCGAAGAAGTTGGTTTAGTCCTAATCAGTTTCTCTTTTATTGAAATGTTTCACAAATGT
>NW_008708717.1:122282-124597 GCF_000327385.1 Lottia gigantea | reverse complement strand
GACTCTAGGTATCCCGGGATCTATGCTCAAATGGATTGGCATCTTCTATGGTGAGGTGCGTGGAACGCTCTCCAAGGGTTTTACTCCTCAGCGGGGAGTCAAACAAGGCTGGCCCCTGTCCATGGCGCTCTACGCGCTGGCAGTTCACCCGTTGGCCCACAATATAATGTGCAATCCGAGCATAGTGGGCATTGACTTGCCAAATCATCCGCAACAAGTTAAAACCATCCAACATGCGGATGATTTCACAGTCATACTTACTAATTCCCGGGTCATTTGGCGCCCTCAATAGGGTAATTTATTACTTCCAGACTGCATCAGAGTCTAAGGTCAATGAGGATAAGACCGAGACCTGGCTATAGGTGGTATTGTCGAAGTGAGAATTTACACTAAAACTATGAAAAAGAACTTAAAACTGTTAAATAATAATAATATTCACAAATACATCGGTGTTGTCCGTCTGTACAGGTGCTCTGATCAATCCAAGATGCCCCTGATATCATATCATTCCGTATTTATATTAAAGTTGGTGCATTGACATTAATTAATTAACAATTGATAATTATAACACATAAAAGATTAAGTAGAACAATCGACAATTAAAACATAAAAAGATTAAAGCGAATTAAAATGAGATGTCCAGCTGACAGTTGAATAAGATAATAACAGATAGAAGTGGATTAATTTAGTAATCTTCTGATAATATTGGGACGTCTATAACGGATTAGTTTCTATAACATCACACTATCATAGTATGTCGGCCAATGTTCCGAGCTTGTGGTAGAAACACATTAAAGACCAGATAAAAATCTTAGGGGTGATGTTTGGGGAAAACGCGGGTCTCGTGAACTGGAACCCCATCCCTAACAAAGTTCGCAAGACCCTGCTGAATCTCCACGTTTTGTTGTCGCGGGCTTGGTATGTTGGTAGCTAGGAATACTCTGAAGCTGTCTCCAGAGCAGGCCGGTCACGGTATCACTGATCGCGAGACAAAGCTTCAGAGTTTAGACTTGCAGTCTGTGGTTTGGGCCTTAAGTGGACGTTCAGATCCCTGGGTGTCTTTGTACTTCTATTGGCTTGGTATTGCCCTCAGGCGGTTTGAGATCAGTGGGAGCTACCCCGTAAAGACACTGGATACACATGACAAATATTTGACGCTGGTTCAAAACTTCAAAAAATTGGAAGCAAGTTGGAAGCAAATTAAAACAACCAAGGAGATTTACTTGAATATTCAACCTAAAGTAGCTTCAAGAAATCTCCATATCAAATTAGCGGCATCTTTTCGAATCTTTGGCAATGTACACATCTAAATTCAAAAACTCGTGACCTCTTATTTTTGGCAATCCATGATTCACTTCCAACTTAAAGCTTTCTCCGCGTCCGGAGCTCCCGTTACTTTGAAGTTAGGTGTCGTTTCTGCCGTTACGACACCGAGACTCAGCTTCATCTGTTTGTCAGGTGTAGAGTTCTCTGGCCTTTGCGGGAGAGCTTCTGCAGGTTCGCCTCGGACACCAGCTAGTACCAGGCTTCTGGGGAAGATACCCATGGATCTGTTCCCACATATGGCCATTTATATATCTATAATGTAGTATACATACCGTGATAATTTTACTATATATTCATATCTGTGATACCTACCTTTAATACTTACCTGTGATAATATTACAATAACTTATATAATGTATTGTAATATTGTGATAATGTTATATCTTTACTTACATCTTTATGTCTATTTATCTGTGATACTTACACGACTGTGATACTTCTTCTGTATAACGTTCTTGTTGACTGATACCTACAACTGCATTAAACAGGAATGTTACAATATGGATGACACGATGATGATCAGCTTACATATGCCTCTATTTTAACATCATATTTTTATTTTCTTGGACTAGAGGTATGTGTAAGCGGTGGGCACTTCAAATCATGGTCACTTCGAATGCCCGCCATACACTTGATCGGAGTGTGGGCAAGTAACAGCCTAACTAATTACAGACAGTTCAAGGTCAACATAAATTTAGAGTCCTTTTTGACTTCTAACATAAAGAAATATAACTAAATTGAGGCTAAATCTGTTTCCATTAGCTATGAACCTTTTTAGAAGGAAGCAATGTAAAGACTCTAAATGTTTGTTATGTGACTCTGAATGTGAGGACATGGTCCATTTCATGCTAATCTGTGATGCATCAGAAGACATAAGAAAAATCTACATTCCACAAATGTACCTAAATAGGAGATTTGCTACAGAAAATTTTCAAAAAATTTGCAAGTTTATGTATGGTCAGTGTTTCAACCATATTTAGATAAGGTCT
>NW_008708717.1:116953-118316 GCF_000327385.1 Lottia gigantea | reverse complement strand
TATTGAAGTCAGGGTATAAACGAAGTTCTCAATAGCTTGACATGTCACGTTACCCGAAATTTCATCGGTGATGATTTTTATCTGCCACATCTATCCTGTCCGTGCCAGTGCTTCATAGAGTTGGTCCGGTGTTAGCTCTCACCTCCTAATACCTATCCTTGCCCGTGCTAGGCTATATGAATATCTCTTTGAAGGGGTTCACAACGTAAAACGCTAGGTTGGCAGTGGAACAGCTCAGTCAGTAGTGAGTTGGATTGTCGTCTGCTAGGTGATTGGGTGCCGTGGGTTCGAATCCTCCTCAAGGCCTCTTAGAGGCATCCCGGTATTGGCTTTCGCCCCCTACTACCCAGTTTCTAGAATAGCTCAGTCAGTATTGTCGTCTGCTAGGCGATTAGGTGCCGTGGGTTCGAAAGTAAGAAAAATTTTGATGCCTGTGCCTGTGCTTCTTAGAGTCAGCTTCCACCCCCTTATACCCAAGGTTATTGCCACAAACAAAAAAGAGATAAATCTATATCATGATAAACATGTTTTTTTTTATTATTCGCAGATTTTTTCTGCTACGGTAAAAGCCCAATAGAAAGGTCGTTTCATTTTATCTGGAATCTTGTCGAAGGTGGCGTTAAATAAATAACAGGAAGAATTAGTATGCACTTCTTTGCCAAGCGTTTTACATTCACTCATCTCGTTGCACTTTTCAAAACATTGGTTTTCTTCATACGACACGAAGATGACTGGTGTTTCGTAAAGTTGACATGTTTTACCACTATAACTATGACTCATGGCAGAAGTGGAACATCTGGTATCGTTAGCACAGTATTCATCACATTCCGCTGAATCAGACACAGTTCTTTTTGCGTAGGGATCGGGCTCCAAATATTGTTCATTTGAAAACTTGTATCGACATTCTGAAAAATGAAATGAATGAATTTTTACGTCCTACTTTTGCTAATGAAGACGGACAACGCCATGCAGTGTAAAATGAAGGAAATTTTGTACTTGTACCCACATTCTAAAATATCAATGACAAAATTTGAAAAATGAAATGAATGGAGTTTTACGTCCTACTTTCTGTATCATGTGGGCTAATGAAGACTGACAACGCCATGCATTGTACAATGAGGGGAATTTTTACCAGGACAGTGGCATTAACCTACTCTTTTTCGATTTCCAAATGTCGAGAATCTTTAACGTGTACAGCCTGAAGCACATGGGGCCTCAGTTTATTGTCCCATCTGAACGACTAGACGAGCGAGGAGAGATTGGTAAATTTCTTTATTTTAATTTGTACTTACTGCAATCGTCACCGAATGTGTTTGGTGGACAGTTACATTTTAATGTTCCATTTTCTGCCGTCAATATTCTA
>NW_008708717.1:116076-116903 GCF_000327385.1 Lottia gigantea | reverse complement strand
AGAATACATGATAATTCATTAGAAACACCAATTAATCTACTAGTTTGCTTAATTTGACACTAAAATATAAGGAAACCCACCTTTAACTATTTTTACGAATTTTTAGTCAATGGTGGTAAATCGAAACTGTTCATCGAAAAAGTGTCAAATAAGAACTTGTCCAAGATCTCATCAATATATATGATCACACGAAAATTCATTTAAATCAGATGAAAGATGAAAACTGTACTTCTTTTGCGCTAAGAAACAAATTTTGCGATAGTACAATCGATTGTACTTTCCATTGACACCAAAATCAATCAAATTGGGTAAATAGAATATTTGTCTCTATGTACATTAGGTTACATGACAATTTTTAAATGGCAATAGCTTAGTGACTTATTATCGTTCAACAAAAATGAAGATAAATTAACAAACTGTGAGGTCATAAGACACAAGCCACGAAAATCAATCAAATTGGGTAATCTGTTAATTATTTATTTTGATTGAAGAAATGAGCGCACTACAATAATATTCTTTAATCTAAAGATGTTAAGCTCTCCAGACTGTTTCATGAAGTTTATTGATTTGAATTCCACTATATAATGTATTATAACATGTATCGAGGAAGGTGATATAAACTCTTCACTGAGCGATTTGATGTGTCAAAGCTAATATTGTTTATTTGTAATTCAAGTATTTAAAATTATCTTACCTGTGCGTTTACATATTGGGTTTTGATATTTCCATTCTTCCTCAACACATTCCAGCCCTTGTACCATCTTGAAACCTTCATTACATGTAATGACTACATTTCCATTGCAATCCTTATCAAAATTGGCGTCTGT
>NW_008708717.1:114494-116026 GCF_000327385.1 Lottia gigantea | reverse complement strand
TCCATGCCAAGTCGTACTGCTTATTGGTACCTGTTTTCCATGGAGACAAGATGATGGTGATAGAGGATTCCTTAAATCCTTGTATTTGTGTCACCTTTGACAATAATTGCAGCTAAAGATAGTTTCTATTGAAGAGGATGGCACTGGTAATTGTGTCTTGGTATCCCAGTAGGGAAAGAAACAATTATTTCTAAGAGTATTAGAAACCAAGGTTGGGAATGAGCTGGAATACGGATGGCCCTGTCTAACTTGTATTAAGCAGCCAGTCAAGGGAATGCTCATAAGTGGCTGCTTACTAAGGGGTGGTGCTTAATAGAGGTATGGTTTACCCAGGTAAGAATGACAAGTTGATATTTTGAGATAACATTTAATAATAACAATAACAATCCATGTATAAGAATAGAAATGGAATTAACGATGTTTAACATTAAAATAATCTTTTAGACATGTCTGTTTTACACTTTTGATTTTCTTCTTGCTAATTTTTCCCATAATAATCATAACCGCATAAACTAAACCTATATTCATAATCATTAATATTTGTTTAAATTCGTATATTGATTATACAAGAGGCGGTTCAAACATCGGTAAGCGCCGCCATGACAAAAACAGACTTTGAATTGAAACGATATGCTGATGAAAGATTTGAGAATCTTGCAAACAGGATAGAAGAATGTTCAATATCTCAAAATGAAGTGTCAGACATAGTTACTGAAAAATGTACCCAAATGGATGAAACGAACAATACAATTGAAACATTAAAAAATAAAATAATCAACCTACAGGACAACATGAATGAGCTAGCGCAATACTCCAGGAAATCTCATATTCGTATTTTTGGAGTGCCGGAAAGTGAAGGGGAAGTTGAGATAGCCCAGGATATTTTCCGAAATAAACTCAACCTACAGTTCGATCTCATTATAGACGCAGCTCATAGAGTTGGCAGATTTAATACCCCCGACCTAAGTAAACCTGGGGTAACGATCAGACCCAGAGGTATAATCGTAAGACTTTTGAGGAGAGACCATAAGCAAGCCATAATAACGGCCAGAAGAAAACTAGCTGTAAGCTCCATATCAATATGTGAAGACATGACTCTTACAAATGTGAAACTTTTAAAAGAAACTCAAACATAAACAGATAAAAACGCATGGTTTACCAACGGTAAGATCAAGGCTGAGGACTATAATGGACATGTGATTAGAGTTCAAACACAAACAAACATTAACGATGAAATTCTAAAAAACTAGAAATCGTAGCTAACTGACAAAGTGATATATTATATTGTAATACAATGTTTGCCTGATAAATAGAGTAATTATAACTGTGTTAACCTGTGTATATGTATATATTTAATGCTATGTAAAGCAAGTTAATATAAACCCACGTGTGTGACGCTTTAAACATCGTCTGTTCTCACTGTATTATGCATGTAGCCTGACTTCTTTAATCTGTAAACCAATGAGATTGGCTGTGGACATGTCAATCTTTAGTTTGAAACCAATGACATTTGAGGGGGGAGGGGAGATTAA
>NW_008708717.1:111723-113350 GCF_000327385.1 Lottia gigantea | reverse complement strand
GAAATAAAAGATATCCCTCTTTAGGATTTAAATGTTAGTTTATTGACAAATCAAGTCTATGACGTCACACAATATAGATCAAAGAACACTGCGAGGTCAAAGGTCAATCTTGCCGATCGACGAACAAGGAAACTCAAAAACTATTATTCCGATTGTAGCTAAACTCTCGTGGAGGTAAAAGTAAGCACTTCTAAGTTCGGTTGATATAGATTACCAACAGATTACGCACACGGTGGTTGCCGAAGGATTGTTTATATTCGATAAATTCAAAGAGTTGAGAAAACTTGATGTTTTGCAATGTGTTTCCGGTTGTACCGGGTTCGTTGTACCTCCCGAATCAGAAGAGTTCTCTACTCGATTAACTTGATCGCGTATTAAAGAAATACATATATATATATGACTATATAGCATGAATGTTACCAGTTTTTGCATGAACAACATACATGGAATGCAGTTTGTAAAAAATGAATGAGCAGAATTTGTTGAAAAAAGTACAAAGAAAGTAACATTGCATGTTAAATTTATACATTGTCTTTCTTTCCAATAATACTAAAAGTGTATTCATGTAATGAAGAAACATCTAAGTACCTATAACATATGAAAATGATTTCTGTTTAGTATAGATATAAGAAAAACTAGAGCCACACGTGGCACAGAGTGGGACTTTGCAAAAGACTCTGAAAAAACCAACCTTCGACGATAATTAGGTCAAGTGCAAGAACAGTCTAAAGTTGAGAAAGTTTCATTATTTAGAAGATTCCAATACCGGAAGTAGATGCCAGGCCTCACATATGAAAGTATCAGCAGATAGCCAAGGTCAATGACCTTTGATCTTGTAAATGAGAAGGTCTAAAAAGGTCAAGATCAAGAGATATAAGTCATCAAAATGGCAAATTACACACGGCTATAAAACCGGAAGTTAACATAGGACAGGAAATATAAAAGTATAAATAGATAGCCAATGCCAATGACATTTAATCCTACAAAGGTCAACGTCAACAAAGGTCAAGGTCAAAAATTGAAAATTTTGAATTTCCAAAACCTGTTCCTTTTTTAGAACTATGAAGCTGAAACAACTGACCTTCTAAGACAAAGTGCCTCAAAACATGAAGTAATTGTTTTCAAAGTTCCTTTTTTAACAAACGTATTCTTAGCGAGTTATGCCTCTGGCCAAAAATGTCAATAATGAGTAATTTAATCCGGATGTGCCACGCCCATTTCATTTATTTGATATAAGTTAATTGATATTTAAAATTTTATGTCGTGTACCAAATTTCAAGCTTCTACATCATACAGGTCAAAAGATATAGGTCAACAAAAGTCAAAAAAATATCCAAATTTTAAAACCCATTCCTTTTTTCGAGCTATAAAGCTGAAACAACTGAGCTGTCAACACAAACTGGTCAAAAAGATGAGGGAATTGTGTGCAAAGTCCCTTTTTGAACAAACGTATCCGTTGCGATTTATGCCCCGGGCCCTAAATGTAAACAATTAGTTATTCAACCCGGATGTGCCACGCCAACATTAATTTTTCTGTCATAGGTGATTTCATATTCAAAGTGTCTAGTTGTATTCCAAATTTCAAGGTTCTACATCAAATAGGTCATAAGATATACATACACCAAGC
>NW_008708717.1:109737-111277 GCF_000327385.1 Lottia gigantea | reverse complement strand
TGCACGTTTTTTGCGCAATCGATTGCATAATACATACACATCAAATTCGAGCATATCAACATTTACCCCGAGGCCCCATTTTGAGTTTTATCAAAGTGTGTTTTTTTCAATATGGCGGCCGAAGTGTCACTTCCGGTCTGGATTTTTTTTTTCCTCGTTTTTTGTAATAGCATTTACTTACGATCAGCATAAATTTCGTTGACCTATTTCAATTACACCGGAAGTTATTCGACCGGAAGTGGTTTGTACTTTCAATTGATTCCCCGTTTAAAACAAGAAGTAAATTTAAATATTTGACAGTTACATGTTATTTACTTTAGTGATGTCTCTTTGAATATTAAATTTCAGATCAATCAATACAAAAACAAAAAAGTTGCAAAAAAATTGCAAAATTTGATCGAAAAAAGTGAGCGACAAATTTTCGAATTTCATAATTCTGCAACTGCTATCAGATAAGAAATTACAGACACACTCTAAAAATGAAAGTCCGCAGAAAATCGACGCAAAAATGCGCCTTTTAGAGCCGATTTTCAACTTTTTGCACATGTTGAACTGTGGCACTTCCGGTTTTGCAAAAATGTTCCAATATATATTTAAGGAACACGTTGGCACTACAGGAGGTCTAGAATGGACATTACGATAACAAACTGGGGTGGTTTAGGGAAAAGATAATAAATGAACAGTATTTATTAATGAAAGAATGACTATAAATATATCAATATTAAAATAACTTGCAAATTAGGAAGTTTAGGTAAATTAAAATTTGTTTAAAAAGGATCCATTACACAACTATACAATATCAGCATTATAAACCCATGATCTTTTACACCTATAGCATCAGTAAATCTGAAGTGAATCTACAAAAATGTGAATAAAAATAAAGTAGCCTATTGGTTACATTGGTTCAAAAAACTGAAAGAAAAGTTTTATAACAGCAAGTTGGGTTGTAATTGATTGTTAGTTAGGGTTAGGGTTAGGTTAAGCTAGGGTTAGGAATTTAAGGTTGTAATATTGCGGTTAAGCAATGTTACGAAAACACAGGCACAGGCATGTAGGCGTAACCTCTAGTGATAGAGCAATGTTTGTGAAGTTAGTTTAAAAGAATGATATAGAATATTTGAAATGCAAATCCATTATCTTCCGAATCTGAAATATATAAGAGGAATACTGGTTCCAACAGGAACATTAATAACCATGGAAATCATGATAAATATTTTTACTGGTGAAACTAAGGAATTGTCCTATATTAAATGAAAAGAAAAATGCGTATTTCATATAAAAAATATATATAATTTATTAAGTGAAAATAGTATACATGTATGATATTTTTGCGAGGAAACTCTTCAATTGCAAGTTATCATAAATAAGAATTATTAATTAAAGGAAATGTACTAAACCTATGGAAGGGGGGTGGGGGGTAATCTACCACGGACTAAGATATCATTTAGATTTTTATTACGGGTATAGGCGATAACTAAATCATTTGTAAAGACTGTTGGAAATTTTTCCTGCAATTCTTTGTAAAGACGGATAATTATTA
>NW_008708717.1:102539-103371 GCF_000327385.1 Lottia gigantea | reverse complement strand
TAAGAAGGTAGGTAGGAAAGTAGGAAGTTTTCATGCATTTGGGGAAGAACAAGGTGGGTTGAAAAAAGCCCTGGTAAATGAGGAGAGGAATAAAGGGTTAACCTTCCCTATAAGTGGCATTCATGTTGCAAAAAGACCCCATTCCTTCATTCAAAATAGGCCTAATTCAGGAACTGGGTAACATTGAAGGACGTATATCTGGAAAACCCGAATGTGTTAGAACCTTTGCCCCAGCTCCCTAAACTAGCTTTAGGAAAGCACTTTGTAGTCATTTCCAGAATCTGCTTTTCTGGCCCTGAGATGCCTAACGGCGTGCAAAAATTCAGATTCCCAAGACAAGTAGAAATGGGTGTTTGTTCGAAAGAGTTGGACTTAGGAATATAGACATAGTTCTAAAAACAAGGGAAGGTTTTTAGGACAAACATGGTTTTTTGGACACTGAATTCAAATAAATGGGCTTAGTGGTTAGGCCTTTTCATTTTCAAAATGCAAAAAGTAGACTTTGAATGGGATTTTTAAAATGGCAATGGGCACTTTAGTTCTTCAAATTTTGATATGCCACCAATCGGCGGCCATCTTATTTTAGTAACTAAGTCTGTGCAACAAGTAGAAAAGCGCGGTAACCGGATAGTTTGAGTGACTTTAGGGATTTTGAACTTTACTGATCGAATAGAGGACTCGATTGGCCACCCGCATGCGCAATTTGATTCAAATTAGATTTAAATTGAACTCTAGGGCAGACATCTAGCGAAACATGGCTGAAATGAGGTTTTTTGCACATTTATTGTCAGGTGGCGGCCAAAAAAGGGACAATAGGGTTAAAGCACAATTT
>NW_008708717.1:101438-102489 GCF_000327385.1 Lottia gigantea | reverse complement strand
ATTCATTGGAAAATCTTGAAAAATGACTGAAAAATCAACTTGTCAAGTTTTTTTTTATGAAACAAAGGTATTTTGGACAAAAAGGTTTTCAGGACATTGTTTGCCATATTATATGAAGGTTATAATAAATAATTGTTCAAAAAACCTCCCCCAGTTATTAGAACTATGAGGGTCCAATAAACCTTCCCCAGTCGTTAGAACTACGTGATTTTCTCTACATTTTGACCAAGTCCGAAGAATTGAAATTTGACAGGCAGGTAGCTCTACCATCTGGCTGACCGTCGGTGAAGTTAGACTGAGATTACGCGGAGCTTAGGCAGCATGCTACATTGAATTTTCCACTTTCTAAGCTTACATCTCGGCAAATAAAGCTTCGATTGAGATGCAGTTATTTTTGCTATTGACGGGAACCATTTGTCTATCACTCTACCAAGTTTCAATCGGATCGCTTCAGTAGTTTATTCCCCACAAATCATGCACAATTTCGACTTTTACTTTTAGAAAAAAAAAAACACTACATTTCAAACTTTTTATTCATAATTATTTATATAATGATACAACAATAAATGTCTTCTTCTTCTTCACCTTCTCCCACTCTCTCTTTCTCAACGTCGTCAATCCAAGTCTGAATCCTCCTCCTCCTCTCCTCCCTCTTCGCCTCCATTCTTTCCCTCGCCTCCTCCTGCCTCCTCAACCTCTCCTCTCGCTCCACATCTTCTATCCAAGCCTGAATCCTCCTCCTTAACTCCCTCTTCGCCTTCATTCTTTCCCTCGCTTCCTCCTTGCTCAACCTCTCCTCTCGCTCCACATCTTCTATCCAAGCCTGAATCCTCCTCCTTAACTCCCTCTTCGCCTTCATTCTTTCCCTCGCCTCCTCCTTGCTCAACCACTCCTCTCCCTCCACATCTTCCTCCACACTACCAATAACATTCATACTCCTCGCCCTCTCGGCCCTCCTCTGTCTCCTTCTCTCCTCCCTCCTCTCTTTCTTCCCCTTATCACCTGCTTCCCTTCTCACATCCATCTTTTCAAACAAACAAACAAATCTCAA
>NW_008708717.1:97739-99058 GCF_000327385.1 Lottia gigantea | reverse complement strand
CATTTTGGCAAGACTTTTATAAAGTACATTTGTTTGGGTTTAGCGGTTTAGTTCGAAAGTTGGAAGTTCACATGGATGTAGCCAGATACAACAGCTCCATGTCTGTGCACTTCTAGTTTCACGGCTCTGAAATCAACAAAATGAGTAAACTTAAAAGACTGTTGCACCAAGTTGACCAAGCTCCATGTAAGCCGTGTAACTGGGCTAATATTGGAGTCCGGAAGCTGGAAGTTCACAGGCATGCAGCCAGATAGAACAGCTCCATGTCTGTGCACTTCTAGTTTTACGGCTCTGAAATCAACAAAATGAGTAAACTTAAAAGACTGTTGTACCAAGTTGACCAAGCTCCATGTAAGCCCTGTAATTGGGCTACTATTGGAGTCCGGAAGTTGGAAGTTCTCGGGTATGTAGACAGATAGAACAGCTACTTGCCTGTGAACTCCAACTTTTTTACTCTAAAATCAACAAAGTGAGGAAACTTAAAAGACTGTTGTACCAAGTTGACCAAGTTCCATGTAAGCCCTGTAATTTGGGCTAATATTGGAGTCCGGAAGTTGGAAGTTCACAGGTATGTAGCCAGATAAAACAGCTTCATTCCTGTGAACATCCAACTTTTTGGCTGTAGAATCAACAAAGTGAGTAAACGTTTCGAAATAAATGGTAAGAAGGTAGGTAGGTAGAACAAAACTTGACTTATTTCAGCTACATCAACAATACCACTGACAGACAGAAGAAGATTTGGAAGGATTTTGGAAGGTTGGGACCAGAGGGTTCAGTAGCGAGATACAACTGCTTCTGAACTCTCTTGTACCTGGTCTTCAGAATCCAAAAACAACAAACAAAGTGTTTCCATGAGAAGAAGACTTTTCGAAATAAATGGTAAGAAGGTAGGTAGATAGAACAACACTTGACTTTTTCAGCTGCAGCAACAATACCACTTTGACAGAAGAAGATTTAGAAGGATTTTGTAAGATTGGGTCCAGAGGATTCAATAGCGAGATACAACTGCTACTGAGTTCTCTGGTACCTAGTCTTCAGAATCCAAAAACAACAAACAAAGTGTTACCATGAGAAGAAGACTTTTCGAAATAAATGGTAAGAAGGTAGGTAGGTAGGTAGGTAGGTAGGTAGGTAGGTAGGTAGGTAGGTAGGAAGGAAGGTAGGTAGGTAGAACAAAACTTGAATTTTTCAGGTACAGCAACAATACCACTTTGACAGAAGAAGATTTTGAAGGATTTTGGAAGATTGGGACCAGAGGGTTCAATAGCGATATAGAACTGCAATTGAACTCGCTGGTACCTAGTCTTCAGAATCCAAAA
>NW_008708717.1:94978-96654 GCF_000327385.1 Lottia gigantea | reverse complement strand
CAGAATCTGCTTTTCTGGTCCCGAACGTAAATTTGATATGCCTAACTGCATGCAAAAATTCAGATTTCCAAGACAAGTAGAAATGGGTGTTTGTTCGTAAGAGTTGGACTTGGACATTCAGGAAAATAGACATAGTTCTAACAACCAGGGAAGGTTTTTAGGACAAACATGGTTTTTTGGACACCATTTGCAATAAAAAAAAAAACTGTTTTTGATTTATTTCTCAGCCAAAAATCAACTTAGAGATGCGACAATTGCACTCTCACTTGCATTTTAACGAGCCCCATCATCTAATAACAAGTTTTCTCTGAAATTTGGAAATTTGAGCGATTTGACCTCGATTGAGTTATTGAGTAAATTTGGAGAGTTCTAACACTTTCAAAGCACTAGGGCTGCTAGGAAAAACATAGAAACCTGCTGATTTTTTAGGTGCAGCTGGACATGATGGAAACGAGTTAGCTGTTAAAAATTCATTGGAAAATCTTGAAAAATGACTGAAAAATCAACTTGTCCAGTTTTTCGGTATTTTGGACAAAAAGGTTTTCAGGACATTGTTTGACATATTATATGAAGGTTATAATAAATAATTGTTCAAAAAACCTCCCCCAGTTATTAGAACTATGAGGGTCCAATAAACCTTCCCCAGTCGTTAGAACTACGTGATTTTCTCTACATTTTGACCAAGTCCGAAGAATTGAAATTTGACAGGCAGGTAGCTCTACCATCTGGCTGACCGTCCGTGAAGTTAGACTGAGATTACGCGGAGCTTAGGCAGCATGCTACATTGAATTTTCCACTTTCTAAGCTTACATCTCGGCAAATAAAGCTTCGATTGGGATGCGGTTATTTTTGCTATTGACGGGAACCATTTGCCTTCATTCTTTCCCTCGCCTCCTCCTCTCCCTCCACATCTTCCTCCACACTACCAATAACATTCATACTCCTCGCCCTCTCGGCCCTCCTCTGTCTCCTTCTCTCCTCCCTCCTCCCTTTCTTCCCCTTATCACCTGCTTCCTTTCTCACACCCATCTTTCAAACAAACAAACAAATCTAAAATGGTAGGGTATATGCTTTTTCTTCTCTTTACCTCTAAGAAACTTGATATACTCCCCGAGCCTGGAGTTTTTTGGGACAATTTACATAGTTCTAATGGTCTGGACAGGTTTTTTTGGACACTGAATTCAGGTGGGCTTAGCGGTTAGGCCTTTTGATTTTCCAAATGCAAGAAGTAGACTTTGAATGGGATATTTGAAATGGCAATGGGCACTTTAGTTCTTCAAATTTCGATATGCCACCAATCGGCGGCCATCTTGTTTTAGTAACCGGGTAGTTTGAGTGACTTTAGGGATTTGGAACTTTACTGATCGGATAGAGGAGTGAATTGACTTTCCGCATGTACAATCGAAATCGAACTTTAACGGGACAGACTTTAGGTAGACTTGTTTATTTTATTGCTGGAGAAGGGTTTTTTGGACTTTTATTTTTTTGGCGCCAGAAAAAGCTTTTTCAGGGGTTTTCAGACACTTTTTCTAGGACAGAATACACTTGGGATTTCAAAAATGCAATAAAAAAATGTCAGTTTTAGGCACCTTTAATTGTCGAAAAAATGTAAACAAATGAGTTACTTCCCGTAAAGTTAGTTAGGGCAAAAAAAGAATGATAGATTTTTCACGGCC
>NW_008708717.1:93820-94928 GCF_000327385.1 Lottia gigantea | reverse complement strand
TTTTTTTTTTATGAAACAAAGGTATTTTGGACAAAAAGTGTATTTCAGGACATTGTTTGCCATATTATATGAAGGTTATAATAAATAAGTGTTCAAAAAACCTCCCCCAGTTATTAGAACTATGAGAGTCCAATAAACCTTCCCCAGTCGTTAGAACTACGTGATTTTCTCTACATTTTGACCAAGTCCGAAGAATTGAAATTTGACAGGCAGGTAGCTCTACCATCTGGCTGACCGTCCGTGAAGTTAGACTGAGATTACGCGGAGCTTAGGCAGCATGCTACATTGAATTTTCCACTTTCTAAGCTTACATCTCGGCAAATAAAGCTTCGATTGAGATGCGGTTATTTTTGCTATTGACGGGAACCATTTGTCTATCACTCTACCAAGTTTCAATCGGATCGCTTCAGTAGTTTATTCCCCACAAATCATGCGCAATTTCGACTTTTACTTTTAGAAAAAAAAAAACACTACATTTCAAACTTTTTATTCATAATTATTTATATAATGATACAACAATAAATGTCTTCTTCTTCTTCACCTTCTCCAACTCTCTCTTTCTCAACATCGTCAATCCAAGTCTGAATCCTCCTCCTCCTCTCCTCCCTCTTCGCCTCCATTCTTTCCCTCGCCCCCTCCTGCCTCCTCAACCTCTCCTCTCGCTCCACATCTTCTATCCAAGCCCGAATCCTCCTACTTAACTCCCTCTTCGCCTTCATTCTTTCCCTCGCTTCCTCCTTGCTCAACCACTCCTCTCCCTCCACATCTTCCTCCACACTACCAATAACATTCATACTCCTCGCCCTCTCGGCCCTCCTCTGTCTCCTTCTCTCCTCCCTCCTCTCTTTCTTCCCCTTATCACCTGCTTCCCTTCTCACATCCTTGTTTCAAACAAACAAACAAATCTCAAATGGTAGGGTATATGCTTTTTCTTCTCTTTACCTCTAAGAAACTTGATATACCCCCCGAGCCTGGAGTTTTTAGGGACAATTTACATAGTTCTTATGGTCTGGACAGGGTTTTTTGGACACTGAATTCAGGTGGGCTTAGTGGTTAGGCCTTTTGATTTTCCAAATGCAAAAAGTAGACTTTGAATGGGATATTTGAA
>NW_008708717.1:92859-93770 GCF_000327385.1 Lottia gigantea | reverse complement strand
TACCCAGATCAGGAAGGCTGTCACGACCAGACTAATGACTACAGACCCTGACATGGCTCCTGATCTGGGTAAGCAGATGAAACACTCTGTCAAGACCCAGAGGCAAAATTACCAACAGGGGTTGTCTGATGCCAGGGTGTCACAAATAAGCCGAACAATCAGGGAGCGTTTGACGGGGAAAGCGACTGTGACAATAACAAGGGAACCGTCCCTTCCTCCCTCGACATCGACCTCGACTTCCACGCCTTCTGAGGACATTGGCCCAGAGGATGATCCTGTTTTGCTGCACCGAAGTCATCCCCAGTGGGCCGACTCTAGTTTAGACTCCCCAGCTAGGGCAAATTTAATAAGAATGGCTCCCGAAGAGGACAGCCCCCTTGTTCAGCGAATCAAGAAAAGGAAGTTGATATTGTCCTCGGATTCCGAAGAGGGAGAGGCTCCTTTTTTTACTAGTGATGCCACACCTGAAATATTTCAGAGTTCCCCCTCACCGACACGGCAATTCGCATTTTTTTCACCACTGACAGCGCCCTCACCCTCCTCGGCACCCACTCAACCACCTTCTCCTTCTCCTTGCTCCTCCTCTGCTCCAACCTCTCAATTCTTGGATCCAACACTAAGACGTGCTGTTACACAGAAGGCCTCACCTGTTTTTGATGGACATAAGGTTAGTGGCAGGAAACGGATGAGCATGGAAGAAGAGGACATTGTCCGACAATATTTTGGTGATTTTTTAAATGGCAAATACCCTATCTTTGCCAAAAACGTCAGTTTACACAAGAAACAAACATGGTTTTTTGGACACCATTTGCAATAAACAAATTTTTGATTTATTTCTCAGCCAAAAATCAACTTAGAGATGCGACAATTGCACTCTCACTTGCATTTTAACGAGCCCCATCATCTAATAA
>NW_008708717.1:84301-88470 GCF_000327385.1 Lottia gigantea | reverse complement strand
TTGGCTGTAGAATCAACAAAGTGAGTAAACGTTTCGAAATAAATGGTAAGAAGGTAGGTAGGTAGAACAACACTTGACTTTTTTCAGCTACATCAACAATACCACTTTGACAGAAGAAGATTTGGAAGGATTTTGGAAGGTTGGGACCAGAGGGTTCAGTAGCGAGATACAACTGCTTCTGAACTCTCTTGTACCTGGTCTTCAGAATCCAAAAACAACAAACAAAGTGTTACCATGAGAAGAAGACTTTTCGAAATAAATGGCAAGAAGGTAGGTAGGTAGGTAGGAAAGTAGGAAGTTTTCAAGCATTTGGGGAAGAACATGGTGGGTTGAAAAAAGTGAAATAGATCCACTTTTTTTCAATCCACTTTGTACTTTTTTGGATGCAAGAACAGCACTTGACTTTTTCAGCTACATCAACAAGACCACTTTTACAGAAGAAGATTAGGAAGGATTTTGGAAGATTGGGTCCGTAGGGGTTAATAGCGAGATACAACTGCTATTAATCCTTATGCACTCATTCTTCAAAATCTAAAAACAACAAACAAAGTGTTACCATGAGGAGAAGACTTTTCGAAATAAATGGTAAGAAGGTAGGTAGGAAGGAAGGAAGGTAGGTAGGTAGGTAGGTAGGTAGGTAGGTAGGTAGGATAGGAAGGAAGGTAGGTAGGTAGGTAGGTGGGTATGTAGGTAGGAAGGAAGGAAGGTAGGTAAGTAGAACAAAACTTGAATTTTTCCATTTCTACAGGACTTGGAGATTTGATTTTTGCCATGTCGTTAGGCATCACAAAGTTACGTTCAGTGCCAGAAAAGCAGATTCCAGAAAGAATTCTAAACCGAGTCTTAGCAGTGCAAATTAGACACTCTTACGATCAAACACCCACACTTGTCTTGGAGATTTGATTATCTGCATGCCGTTAGGCTAGGTAAAGTTACGTTCAGGGCCAGAAAATCAGATTCCAGAAATGATTCTGAACCGAGTCTAAGGAGTTAGGAAAACCATTCTAAGCCCATTTCCGGACTTGATTACTTTGAAAAATGAATCGAAATGGAAAAAGTCCCAAGACGTTTTTGCTGGACTTTAGCGGCGCACCGCTTCCTTAGTAAGGTGTGGTTAGTTTCGAAACTTTGTGGGGTCAAAGACAACTAAAATGTCTGTCGACTGACGACAAATCAAACTTGGCAAACACTCGGTTCAAAACTTGAAGGTTCGATGCGCAGTTGTCCCAAAAACCTTTAAAAAGGTTCTAACAAGGGTTAATTTGTGTCAAACAGATTCGCATGCGTATTCCCTCTCGAATCCCGTAGGTCCCGAAAACCTCAGACCATTAGAAACTGGTTCTAATCGACTTTGAAAAAAAATATGAGGGGTAAAAGGGGTTTTTCAAGAATTTTAGGGTTTTACCGGTGCATCCAGAATCATTCAGAATATCCTGGAAACCGATCTACGGGCTCTCTAGGGCTGGCTTTGAAAAAAACTGACATAAACATGGTTATCGGGACAGAAATTTTTTTTAAAGCGTTCCCTACGCCTTACTATGGTAGTCCGAGAGCTGAAATTTGGACTCAGAGTAGCTGAAACAATTCTCTATCGATTCATCGTCTTAAAAACTATCTCTAATACTTTTTCCTCCAGAGTGACATTTCTCCTTAAAACCTTGATTGTCCTAAAAATCCTAATAGTTATAATTATGACTAGGAATGGCAAGGGTACATGTATTTTCTAAGCTGTTCAGTAATTTTTGATAAAACAGAACCATGATGCCTTAATTTCTTTAGTGAAATTAAAGATGGTGGATTGTTGGTGAATGACTTGACTTTGCTTTGAAAACTCTTCACTTGCCTTATATGTTATTGCTAGTCTTCTGACAGCAATATTTCGTCAATTCTCTCCAAATTCACACGTTCACTACTGACACTAGCATCCCGACGACACTTATACTACCTAAATTACGTGAATAGCTCCGTTCTCTTCTTCCAAACACTTTCTAATTGTACAATATACGTCTATATATGCGCCATTTTTATTTACATTTATTGTGGGAGGTCTTCTGTTTAGCACGTGATGTTAGACGATAGGTTTGATTGGCTGTGACCGATAATTTGACCGAATAATAGACGCGCGCAAATACTAATGTCCTTACGCACTACGGATTTTACTATAAGTAAAGAGTCCCTTTTTAAAACGTAAAATACAAGAAAGAACTATTATTTTTCGACGGGAACTTTTTGATTATGAGATCCACAGTATGTACCCTGTTCGTACTAAAAATTTCTTCTAATACAATTTTGTCGGAGCGGCTTTTGATTAATAACGAAAACTTTCACTGTGAGAATAGGGCCTATATGTGCAGAAATATTTGCATCTGTTATTCGTGAAAGTCCTGATATCTCTTCTCCCAAAGCACCTAATCGTAATGAAAAATTATCATAATTTGCAGACGATACCACTATTTTGAAACATTGAATCACTTAACAATACCCCTATGTATTTTAGAAGAGTTGAAAATTGCGAGTGGATTGAAAGCTAATTATGACAAATGTGAGATTTCCCCACTCGGTGCCCTGAGAAAAAGAGGAATACATTATGATATACCAAACAACATTAGAATAAGACAGGAGAGCATACCTGTTCTAGGTATCAAAATTCCATTAAATAACCAGCTTAATTCTATATGGCAACTCAACTTGAAAGTATTAAGAATATATTAGCTCTTTGGAAAGGAAAATAAAAAACATTGAATGGAAAAATCCTCATCTTAAAATCATTAGCACTACCAAAAATACTATATCAAATATCCATATTACCAAACCCACCAATTACAATGTTAAAACAAATAGATCAATCATTCTTTGACTTTATTTGGGACAATAAACCGCATAAAATTAAAAAAGAACAGATGTGCTGTCCTATACCACTAGGTGGCCTTAATGCCCCTAGATTTACTTTTTGCCAATCAAATAAAATTTCATGGATAAAAAGATTATTAAGCAAAAACTATCCACAGTTGTGGAAACTATCGATAAAAAATCAACTGAATATAGCATCTGCCATTGACTTAAATATATTTCAGCTCAATTTAAATTCCAAAGACATTAACATCACTTAATCTAAAAGACAATTTTATATCAGACATTTTACAGTACATAAAGACAGCATCATATGGTATAACTCACTTACTAAGATAAAAAAACCAACTAGTTTTTTTCAAATCATAGTTTGAAAATAATATAACCTTCGTCTCAAATTTAGGCTGTTTTTTAAACTTCAATGATTTTTCAAATAAGTACAACATTAAAACCAATTTTATTACATACTATGGACTAATAAACAGTATCAAGAAATATTTTCTAAATGCAACGATTCAATGTGATAATGTTAACAAGCTGCTAACATCTGATAATATATGTAAATATTCATACAACTTATTACATGAACATAAAAATATAGATCTGTCTATGAATAAATGGCCTCAAAACATGTCGAGTAAACATCTCAAGCATTTGACGTATATTAGAAAACTGACTAATGATCCGAAACTACGCAATTTTCAATATAAACTGCTTCACAAGTTAATTCCAACAAGAAAGTATATCTCTTCAAATAGGTTACTCTGATTACCCTATATGTACTCGAAGCCAGGACACTGAAGGTACTATTATCACTATCTCTATCAATAGAACCATTTTGGACTGAATTAATATGAAAATTAAAAGGAATATCAAATAATATTAGGATAAACTTTGATAATATCATTTTTAACAACATTAAAATTGTTTTAATAATTTTTTTTTAATTTATTGAATTTTTAATATTAGCTGCGAAATATTTTATCCATACTATGAATATTGAAAACCGACTGTGTAACCTCTCACACTTCATCTCTTACTTACAATATAGAGAAACTATTGAAAGACTAATCGCTTTTGATAATATCACAAAACACAATGAGAAATAGTTAACCTTGCAGTATCTTACCTAACCTTTCACCCTATACCACTCACAGTCGTCACTACCTGTGGCTCATTTCTGAACGACTCACCTATTGGGCACTTTTTTGGGCTGGGATGTGGAAGACCTAAATAATCTAGAGCTGGACAGTGGTGACCTCAGCCCAGCCGGTAGTTGTTGGACCGTGGCGAGTTGAATGAGCTGGGATGGGGATGAC
>NW_008708717.1:83251-84251 GCF_000327385.1 Lottia gigantea | reverse complement strand
TAAGGTTCAACTAATAATATCGAGCCATCAGGAACACTTATAGCATCAATTTACACCATTCCAATTTTCAATTAGACGTCTGTGATTCCTGCAATTCCATTAAAAATCAACGTTTTATGACGTCACTAATTTCAAAGTCCTTATGTGATAAAGCATATTTTACGATTAGTGACGTCATCAAACACTTATTTTTAGTAAAATTGCAGGAACCACAGATGGCTGATTGAAAATTGAAATGTGGTAAAATTGATGCTATCAGTGTCCCTGTCTTTCTATAATTTCATATTAATCACCCTGGCATATAAGGGCATCACTTTGATATTTAGGTGAATCACTCTAGCATTTAAAAAAAGGAAGATCACTTTGATGTTTAGCGGCATTTCTTTAGCATTTAGGGGGCATTGCTCTGATGTAAAGGGGCATCACTTTGGCATATAAAAGGGGTATCACTCTGATGTATAGGAGCATCACCCGTGTATAGGGAGCATCACCCATGTATAGGGGGCATCACTCGTGTAAATGGGGGCATCAACCTATTGTATAGAGGTCATCACTCTGGTGTTGAGAGGTATTCACTCTGGCATATAAGGACATCACTCTAGTATTTAGGGGGCATCGCTCTGATGTTCAGGAGGCATCACTGTGATTATTGGGGGATTCCTCTATTCCTCTATCCTCTGATATGTTGGGGCATCACTCTGATGGCATCACTCTGATATTTAGGAGACATCACTCTGATATTTAGGTGCATCACTTTGATTGTTTCACTCTAATATTTAGGGGGCACCACTGTGATATTTTGAGGGCATCACTCTGATATTTAGTGGCATCACTCTGATATTTAGGAAGCATCATTCTGATATTTGGGTACATCACTTTCATTGTTTCACTCTGATATTTAGGGCGCATCACTCTGAGATTTTGGGGCATCACTCTGATGGCATCACACTGATATTTAGAGGGCATCACTCTGATGGCATCATTCTGATGGCATCAATCT
>NW_008708717.1:79831-81872 GCF_000327385.1 Lottia gigantea | reverse complement strand
CAGCTCTGATGTATAGGGATTGCCACTCTAGCATGAAAGGGCATAACTCTGCTATTTAGGGGGCATAACACTCGCTTAGAAAGGGTATAACTCTGATGTAAAACAGGCATCACACTAGCATTTAGGGGTTATAACTAATGTACATGGGGCATCACTCAAATGTATGAAGGCATCACTCTGATGTATACGGGCATCACTCTGATATCTAAGGGAATAACTCTGAAGTATAGGAGAATCACTCTTAGGAGCATCACTTCGGTATTTAGGGGCATCACTAATTTATAGGGGACAGTACTTTAGCATATAAGGGGCATAACTCTAATGTTTCGAGGCATCACTCTTTTGTATAAGCATCATCACTCCTGCATATAAGTGCATCACTTATGTCCAAGGAAATAAATAATTTGATTTGAAGCAATGTTGTTGAAATTGTTGAAGACATTGTTAAAATAAACTTATGATTCCTATTGTTGTTATTATGACAAGGTAATCCCTTGCTTCAATGCAATAAATTAATCTCCCCTCCCTCCTCAAATATCATTAGTTGCAAACTAAAGATTGACATGTCCACAGCTCATCTCATTGGTTTACATATTAAAGAAGTCTGGCTACATGCATAATACTAAGACACGTGCCTACAAGTGATAGATGATATTCAATCACTACTTGATAATCTTCCTCTGATTATCTTAAATAGGTAATCTCCCTTCTTAAGACACGTTTAATGATAAGTAATCATGATTGAGAGTAAACCAGGTTCTCTATATACACTTGAGGCAGACGTGGATAACAGAGAAAAAAGAAATAAAAACGCAGTCGTATTGCATTAAATACGTTTGCACCAAGTTCCAGAAACCGAATTGTACCACTGCACAAGCATAGATCCTAGACCGGATTAGTTGGAAAGTCCAATTCTCTGTACTGATATTAACCCTTCAGACCCAATCAAGGCTAACTGCATACACTTGCATAGGCCCGATTCGACTCCGATCGAACTGACTCATAGCCAAACACACAGGGCTTGCAGCCATGGCATTTTAGACTCATATGCAATACATACGTCTGCATGAAGTCCCCACAAACCGAAATGCCAATCTTAAGTTTGCAACCAATGACATTTGAGGGGGGGGGGGGATTAACTTACAGAAATTTAAGCAAAGCATTACTTTGTCATGATAACATCAATAGGAATCTTAATTTTATGTTCACTATTTCAACAATCAAATTCTTTATTTCACAATATTTCTTTAAATCAGTCTTTATTACCTTAGACATTTCTGTCTATCAATAACTCTTTTCAAATGCACACCGTCGGCCTGAAAGATTAACGAAATGCATTTCCGTTAATCAAATTACTAAGAATCCTTTATAAGGCCGTTTGCAACGCTCATCGTCATCATATCATCGATGATTTCCCAGCGTACGGAACTAGGGTAATATTTTCTTCTAGTCTTGGCTTTCGTCTCACTCTCTATACTTTGAATACAATTAAATATTGTTTAAACTGGAAGCATTCTATCTGACACAATTGCATAATTGGTCGCGCCAGCCTTGTTAATTAAGCCAGAGGATTTCCAATAGTAATACTCAATTAGGCGACTTCAAGCCTGGGGCTGGATTAGCTGGAATATACACTTCAATGCCAATTCTGTGTATTACTATTAACACGTGTCATAGTGTAGCTGCCTTCATATACCCCTGTCTTTACTTTGTAAATTATTAACTTCACTGTGTGTTACTTGGAAACAACGGAATACATTATTGAGGTATTATTATTTTACTTTCTTGGCTTTCGTTCCTCTGTGTTCATCTCTCTTGGCACATCGTTCCTAGCAGTTTCATTCAGTTTGCATCTTTCTTGGCAACTGCATTCATCTTTCATCGTATTTCTCTTAGCAGTATTCGCTTTCTTTGCAATGGCATATGTTCTCATTAAAAACCCTGGTACCAAACAGTGCAAATTGTGCCCACACCCGACGTTCCTAGTCGAATTGACTAAGCACTTAGTTGGCGTGCATGGCAAGGACTTAGCAGAGGCCAA
>NW_008708717.1:78665-79781 GCF_000327385.1 Lottia gigantea | reverse complement strand
AACTATCGATAAAAAATCAACTGAATATAGCATCTGCCATTGACTTAAATATATTTCAGCTCAATTTAAATTCCAAAGACATTAACATCACTTAATCTAAAAGACAATTTTATATCAGACATTTTACAGTACATAAAGACAGCATCATATGGTATAACTCACTTATTAAGATAAAAAAACCAACTAGTTTTTTTCAAATCATTGTTTGAAAATGATATAACCTTCGTCTCAAATTTAGGCTGTTTTTTAAACTTCAATGATTTTTCAAATAAGTACAACATGAAAACCAATTTTATTACATACTATGGACTAATAAACAGTATCAAGAAATATTTTCTAAATGCAACGATTCAATGTGATAATGTTAACAAGCTGCTAACATCTGATAATATATGTAAATATTCATACAACTTATTACATGAACATAAAAATATAGATCTGTCTATGAGTAAACGGCCTCAAAACATGTCGAGTAAACATCTCAAGCCTTTGACGTATATTAGAAAACTGACTAATGATCCGAAACTACGCAATTTTCAATATAAACTGCTTCACAAGTTAATTCCAACAAGAAAGTATATCTCTTCAAATAGGTTACTCTGATTACCCTATATGTACTCGAAGCCAGGACACTGAAGGTACTATTATCACTATCTCTATCAATAGAACCATTTTGGACTGAATTAATATGAAAATTAAAAGGAATATCAAATAATATTAGGATAAACTTTGATAATATCATTTTTAACAACATTCAAATTGTTTTAAGCATGAATTTATTGAATTTTTAATATTAGCTGCGAAATATTTTATCCATACTATGAATATTGAAAACCGACTGTGTAACCTCTCACACTATACAATATAGAGAAACTATTGAAAGACTAATCGCTTTTGATACTATCACAAAACACAATGAGAAATAGTTAACCTTGCAGTATCTTACCTAACCTTTCACCCTATACCACTCACAGTCGTCACTACCTGTGGCTCATTTCTGAACGACTCACCTATTGGGCACTTCTTTGGGCTGGGATGTGGAAGACCTAAATAATCTAGAGCTGGACAGTGGTGTACCTCAGACCAGCTGGTAGTCGCTGGACCGTGTCAATTTGA
>NW_008708717.1:76066-76859 GCF_000327385.1 Lottia gigantea | reverse complement strand
AGTGTCTTATTAATAGAGTCTACCGGAAATGGACAAGCGCACGGGGTACATTATTAGTGAACGCATGGTTGCAAGGTGTGGACTGGAAATAATTTTTCACCGTCGTTCATACGTCGTGGTCTTAAATTGTGATAGATATGAATGTATATTTTGTGAACTTTGTGAATTTGTGAACTCTCTATTATGTACCATTAATCTGAGAATATAGAACAGTATATATTTTATCTATGTGTTGTGAATGACGTGTTCAAAACCTCTCCACGCTCCCCCAACCTACAACATCAACAATACCACTTTGACAGAAGAAGATTTGGAAGGATTTTGGAAGGTTGGGACCAGAGGGTTCAGTAGCGAGATACAACTGCTTCTGAACTCTCTTGTACCTGGTCTTCAGAATCCAAAAACAACAAACAAGTGTTACCATGAGGAGAAGGCTTTTCGAAATAAATGGTAGGTAGGTAGGTAGGTAGGTAGGAAGGAAGGTAGGTAGGTAGGAAGGAAGGTAGGTAGGTAGGTACGAAAGTAGGAAGTTTTCAAGCATTTGGGGAAGAACAAAGTGGGTTGAAAATAGTGAAATAGATCCACTATTTTTCAATCCACTTTGTACTTTTTTGGATGCAAGAACAACACTTGACTTTTTCAGCTACATCAACAAGACCACTTTGACAGAAGAAGATTAGGAAGGATTTGGAAGATTGGGTCCATAGGGTTCAGTAGCGAGATACAACTGCTTCTGAACTCTCTTGTACCTGGTCTTCAGAATCCAAAAACAACAAACAAAGTGTTACCATGA
>NW_008708717.1:73700-76016 GCF_000327385.1 Lottia gigantea | reverse complement strand
AGAAGAAGACTTTCCGAAATAAATGGTAAGAAGGTAGGTAGGTAGGTAGGTAGGTAGGTAGGAAGGAAGATAGGTAGGTAGGTAGGAAAGTAGGAAGTTTTCAAGCATTTGGGGGAAGAAGAAGGTGGGTTGAAAAAAGCCCTGGTAAATGAGGAGAGGAATAAAGGGTAAATCTTCCCTATAAGTGGCATTCATGTTGCAAAAAGACCCCATTCCTTCATTCAAAATAGGCCTAATTCAAGAACTGAGTAACATCGAAGGACGTATGTCTGGAAAACCCGAATTTGTTAAAATTTTTGCCCCAGCTCCCTAAACTAGCTTTAGGAAAGCACTTTGTAGTCATTTCCAGAATCTGCTTTTCTGGCCCCGAACGTAAATTTGATATGCCTAACTGCATGCAAAAATTCAGATTTCCAAGACAAGTAGAAATGGGTGTTTGTTCGAAAGAGTTGGACTTAGGAATATAGACATAGTTCTAACAACAAGGGAAGGTTTGTAGTCATTTCCAGAATCTGCTTTTCTGGCCCCGAACGTAAATTTAATATGCCTAACTGCATGCAAAAATTCAGATTTCCAAGACAAGTAGAAATGGGTGTTTGTTCGTAAGAGTTGGACTTGGACATTCAGGAAAAAAGACATAGTTCTAACACCCAGGGAAGGTTTTTAGGACAAACATGGTTTTTTGGACACCATTTGCAATAAAAAAAAAACTGTTTTTGATTTATTTCTCAGCCAAAAATCAACTTAGAGATGCGACAATTGCACTCTCACTTGCATTTTAACGAGCCCCATCATCTAATAACAAGTTTTCTCTGAAATTTGGAAATTTGAGCGATTTGACCTCGATTAAGTTATTGAGTAAATTTGGAGAGTTTCAACACTTTCAAAGCACTAGGGCTGCTAGGAAAAACATAGAAACCTGCTGATTTTTTAGGTGCAGTTAGACACCATCGAAACGAGTCAGCTGTTAAAACTTCAGTGGAAAAACTTGAAAAATGACTGAAAAATCAACTTGTCAAGTTTTTTTTTTATGAAACAAAGGTATTTCAGGACATTGTTTGCCATATTATATGAAGGTTATAATAGATAAGTGTTCAAAAAACCTCCCCCAGTTATTAGAACTATGAGGGTCCAATAAACCTTCCCCAGTGGTTAGAACTACGTGATTTTCTCTACATTTTGACCAAGTCCGAAGAATTGAAATTTGACAGGCAGGTAGCTCTACCATCTGGCTGACCGTCGGTGAAGTTAGACTGAGATTACGCGGAGCTTAGGCAGCATGCTACATTGAATTTTCCAATTTCTAAGCTTACATCTCGGCAAATAAAGCTTCGATTGAGATGCGGTTATTTTTGCTATTGACGGGAACCATTTGTCTATCACTCTACCAAGTTTCAATCGGATCGCTTCAGTAGTTTATTCCCCACAAATCATGCACAATTTCGACTTTTACTTTTAGAAAAAAAAACACACTACATTTCAAACTTTTTATTCATAATTATTTATATAATGATACAACAATAAATGTCTTCTTCTTCTTCACCTTCTCCCACTCTCTCTTTCTCAACGTCGTCAATCCAAGTCTGAATCCTCCTCCTCCTCTCCTCGCTCTTCGCCTCCATTCTTTCCCTCGCCCCCTCCTGCCTCCTCAACCTTCCTCTCGCTCCACATCTTCTATCCAAGCCCGAATCCTCCTCCTTAACTCCCTCTTCGCCTTCATTCTTTCCCTCGCTTCCTCCTTGCTCAACCACTCCTCTCCCTCCACATCTTCCTCCACACTACCAATAACATTCATACTCCTCGCCCTCTCGGCCCTCCTCTGTCTCCTTCTCTCCTCCCTCCTCTCTTTCTTCCCCTTATCACCTGCTTCACTTCTCCCATCCATCTTTCAAACAAACAAAGAAATCTCAAATGGTAGGGTATATGCTTTTTCTTCTCTTTACCTCTAAGAAACTTGATATACCCCCCGAGCCTGGAGTTTTAAGGGACAATTTACATAGTTCTAATGGTCTGGACAGGTTTTTTTGGACACTGAATTCAGGTGGGCTTAGCGGTTAGGCCTTTTGATTTTCCAAATGCAAAAAGTAGACTTTGAATGGGATATATGAAATGGCAATGGGCACTTTAGTTCTTCAAATTTTGATATGCCACCAATCGGCGGCCATCTTGTTTTAGTAACTAAGTCTGTGCAACAAGTAGAAGAGCGCGGCAACCGGGTAGTTTGGGTGACTTTAGGGATTTGGAACTTTACTGATCGGATAGAGGACTCGATTGGCCATCCGCATGCGCAATTTGATTCAAATTGGATTTAAATTG
>NW_008708717.1:71552-72841 GCF_000327385.1 Lottia gigantea | reverse complement strand
CAACAAAGTGAGTAAACTTAAAAGACTGTTGTACCAAGGTATCAAGCTTGATATGCCCTGTAATTGGGATACTATTGGAGTCCGGAAGTTGGAAGTTCACTGGTATTAAGCCAGATAGAACAGCTCATGCCAAGTGGACTTCCAACTTTTTGGCTCTAAAATCAACAAAGTGAGTAAACTTAAAAGACTGTTGTACCAAGTTGACCAAGCTCCATGTAAGTCCTGTAATTGGGATACTATTGGAGTCCGGAAGTTGGAAGTTCTCGGGTATGTAGACAGATAGAACAGCTACTTGCCTGTGAACTCCAACTTTTTTACTCTAAAATCAACAAAGTGAGGAAACTTAAAAGACTGTTGTACCAAGTTGACCAAGCTCCATGTAAGCCCTGTAATTTGGGCTAATATTGGAGTCCGGAAGTTGGAAGTTCTCGGGTATTAAGCCAGATAGAACAGCTTATGCCAAGTGGACTTCCAACTTTTTGGCTCTAAAATCAACAAAGTGAGTAAACTTAAAAGACTGTTGCACCAAGTTGACCAAGCTCCATGTAAGCCCTGTAATTTGGGCTAATATTGGAGTCCGGAAGTTGGAAGTTCACAGGTATGTAGCCAGATAAAACAGCTTCATTCCTGTGAACATCCAACTTTTTGGCTGTAGAATCAACAAAGTGAGTAAACGTTTCGAAATAAATGGTAAGAAGGTAGGTAGGTAGAACAACACTTGACTTTTTTCAGCTACATCTGTAGAGTTCAAAATGCAACTAAGCAGACGAATTATTTAGGCTGTGCTCTTTGAATGTCTTGATAATCGAGCCGTGTTCTCTTAGTGTCTTATTAATAGAGTCTACCGGAAATGGACAAGCGCACGGGGTACATTATTAGTGAACGCATGGTTGCAAGGTGTGGACTGGAAATAATTTTTCACCGTCGTTCATACGTCGTGGTCTTAAATTGTGATAGATATGAATGTATATTTTATGAACTTTGTGAATTTGTGAACTCTCTATTATGTACCATTAATCTGAGAATATAGAACAGTATATATTTTATCTATGTGTTGTGAATGACGCGTTCAAAACCTCTCCACGCTCCCCCAACCTACAACATCAACAATACCACTTTGACAGAAGAAGATTTGGAAGGATTTTGGAAGGTTGGGACCAGAGGGTTCAGTAGCGAGATACAACTGCTTCTGAACTCTCTTGTACCTGGTCTTCAGAATCCAAAAACAACAAACAAGTGTTACCATGAGGAGAAGGCTTTTCGAAATANATGGTAGGTAGGTAGGTAGG
>NW_008708717.1:64355-66398 GCF_000327385.1 Lottia gigantea | reverse complement strand
GCTCAATTTAAATTCCAAAGACATTAACATCACTTAATCTAAAAGACAATTTTATATCAGACATTTTACAGTACATAAAGACAGCATCATATGGTATAACTCACTTATTAAGATAAAAAAACCAACTAGTTTTTTTCAAATCATGGTTTGAAAATAATATAACCTTCGTCTCAAATTTAGGCTGTTTTTTAAACTTCAATGATTTTTCAAATAAGTACAACATTAAAACCAATTTTATTACATACTATGGACTAATAAACAGTATCAAGAAATATTTTCTAAATGCAACGATTCAATGTGATAATGTTAACAAGCTGCTAACATCTGATAATATATGTAAATATTCATACAACTTATTACATGAACATAAAAATATAGATCTGTCTATGAGTAAATGGCCTCAAAACATGTCGAGTAAACATCTCAAGCCTTTGACGTATATTAGAAAACTGACTAATGATCCGAAACTACGCAATTTTCAATATAAACTGCTTCACAAGTTAATTCCAACAAGAATGTATCTCTTCAAATAGATTACTCTGATTACCCTAATGTACTCGAAGCCAGGACACTGAAGGTACTATTATCACTATCTCTATCAATAGAACCATTTTGGACTGAATTAATATGAAAATTAAAAGGAATATCAAATAATATTAGGATAAACTTTGATAATATCATTTTTAACAACATTAAAATTGTTTTAAGCATGAATTTATTGAATTTTTAATATTAGCTGCGAAATATTTTATCCATACTATGAATATTGAAAACCGACTGTGTAACCTCTCACACTTCATCTCTTACTTACAATATAGAGAAACTATTGAAAGACTAATCGCTTTTGATAATATCACAAAACACAATGAGAAATAGTCAACCTTGCAGTATCTTACCTAACCTTTCACCCTATACCACTCACAGTCGTCACTACCTGTGGCTCATTTCTGAACGACTCACCTATTGGGCACTTCAATGGGCTGGGATGTGGACGACCTAAATAATCTAGAGCTGGACAGTGGTGTACCTCAGACCAGCTGGTAGTCGCTGGACCGTGGCGAGTTGAATGAGATGGGATGGGGATGACCCTGGATTTGGTCTAAATAATCTAGAGCTGGACAGTGGTGTACCTCAGCCCAGCTGGTAGTTGTTGGACCGTGGCGAGTTGAATGAGCTGGGATGGGGATGACCCTGGATTTGGTCTAAATAATCTAGAGCTGGACAGTGGTGTACCTCAGCCCAGCTGGTAGTCGCTGGACCGTGGCGAGTTGAATGAGTGGGGATGGGGAAGACCCTGGATTTGGTCTAAATATTCTAGAGCTGGACAGTGGAATTATTTGAAATAATTTTTCAGTTTCATGTTCGTATTGTAATCATAGTCTGGCTACATGCATAATACTAAGACACGTGCCTACAAGTAATAGATGATCACCAATCACTACTTGATAATCTTCCTCTGATTATCTTAAATAGGTAATCTCCCTTCTTAAGACACATTCAATGATAAGTAATCATCGGTTTATAGTACTTCACTGATTACCTCTGATTGAGAGTAACCGAGGTTCTCTATATAGCCAGAAGTAGATAACAGAGGAAAAAGACATAAAAGCGCAGCCGTATTGCATTGCACAAGTCCCAGAAACCGAATTGTATCGCTGCACTTGCATAGATCCTAGAGAGTCTTATGTGTACTTCAAATAAGAAGAAATGAGTTGCCGATGATACTAAACAAGAGTACCCCAAAATGGCCAAAGGAAACGTGACTGACCACTCTATATCGAACTGGATACTCGATTGGCCTGTGCATATAGTCAAGGGCAGTGGACTGCACGCATGGTAGTAGTTTTTAGGCATAGTCCACTTCTCCATAGGCACTCCATGTTACCAAATGAACTAGAGTTGGTCCTGGAACGGCAGACGAAAAGGTGTTAGAGAATCTGAAATTAAATAGTTTGCTTAAGTTGACACTAGAAAATAAGGAAACTCATCTTTAACTATATAATTATATGTTTATTACATATATTATTCAGAACATACAACAAT
>NW_008708717.1:63326-64305 GCF_000327385.1 Lottia gigantea | reverse complement strand
AGTAGAATATGTTATATAATAATGTAGAAAATGGAAGTGATATTCTGAAAAGAGAAAAAAATACACTCATAACAATCTTAACTATAGGTATGTAACTACATTTTCAAATACTACAGACAACAATTAAGTCATTATTGTGATGTTTGATAACTCAAGTCCTTGTTAAAGACGTAAAGTTTAATCACCATGAAATAAGTGTGACATAAGTATTCAATATGGCGTGATGTACCTTCAAGGGACGTAACTCTAGTTAATAATACATAACATAACATAACTGTGGTCTGCATTATCTATGCAGTATCAAGTAATATCCTTACAATTATCATGCAGAGGTTATATCTGTAAGTTGTTTGCTCTCTCTTATTACCTACATGACACTATAGCCGCGTTTAGACAGCCACAATTTATCCGAGTACGGTTCGGGACAAAAAGAGGCGGTTCAAAGAATTGAAACGATATGCTGATGAAAGATTTGAGACGCTTGCAAACAGGATAGAAGAATGTGCAATCTCTCAAAATGAAGTGTCAGACATAGTTACTGAAAAATGTACCAAAATGGATGAAACGAACAATACAATTGAAACATTAAAAAATAAAATAATCAACCTAGAGGACAACATGAATGAGCTAGCGCAATACTCCAGGAAATCTCATATTCGTATTTTTGGAGTGCCGGAAAGTGAAGGGGAAGTTGAGATAGCCCAGGATATTTTCCGAAATAAACTCAACATACAGTTCGATCTCATTATAGACGCAGCTCATAGAGTTGGCAGATTTAATACCCCGACCTAAGTAAACCTGGGGTAACGATCAGACCCAGAGGTAAAATCGTAAGACTTTTGAGGAGAGACCATAAGCAAGCCATAATAACGGCCAGAAGAAAACTAGCTGTAAGCTCCATATCAATATGTGAAGACATGACTCTTACAAATGTGAAACTTTTAAAAGAAACTCAAACATAAACAGATAAAAACGCATG
>NW_008708717.1:43499-44939 GCF_000327385.1 Lottia gigantea | reverse complement strand
ATAGAGAGGGGGGTCAAGTATTATTGGATTCAATGGGATCGAGTCTACCACGGACCAGAAAATTACTAAGGTTTTTATTGCGCTTATAGGCAATTACAAGTCGTTTGGTATATACATTCGGAAATCTGTTCTGTAATTCACTGTAGTATTATGCATGTGTGGCAGGGTGCATTTTTAAAAGAAACTTGGTTGTTTTATTTTATTGTTGTCTTATCTTAATGCACCGCTACTGTTTTTAATAAGCACATAATTACTTTACACTGACCTAATACTGTACTAATGTTCTTGTTATAGCACATTTTATGCTTGAATGTCCATTATACGCGGATTTAAGAACATATTAGTTTGATACAATTATCGATAACGACGTAATTGACCATTTACCAGCCGCTGAGAAATTAGCAATATTACTTGTACAATTTCCTCGTAAAAGTGCCACATTATAGGGCACATCTAAGTTGAAATTTCTCCTCGCTTGACAATTCTGTTTTACTGTTGAGAAGATTTCTACTTTCAGTTGCCATTTTGTCTAGCACGTGTGTGACGCACGCAGTAGAGGGACATAACTCTTGCAAGTTATAACCAATCTTATCTATTGTGTATTACGGTTCTGATCGTTTGTAGCCTACTTGGTATTTATTTTCTTCCAGATTTGACCATAAAACTAGTTTCGAATTCTTTTTCGATTGGCCATTCTGGATTTTATCAGAAACCTTTTTCGTTTTACAAGTCGTTTTTGTGCAGTTGGGGACGATGCGGCAAGTTGGGCAATGCGACAAAACGAACCCGCCGGTCGATAGTCCCTTTCAATCCGTTATTAGTTGTTGTTACTAGCTCTCTATATATAATGTTTATGGTTGTATTATTTGCTTGATAACGGTGAGAGAACACTCATTGAAACGTCGCAGTCAATAAATGTAGTAATTGTCCATAATATATCATATATTGATCAATTATTAAATGCCCTGGAAAGATATTTTAGGTGAACTATTGTGTACCTCAGGCAAAATGCTTTACGGAAAGTGTAATGTGTTAATAGATAGGCCTCTTGGTCGCACTGCTTCGTATTGAAAGCAGTACTTACGGGAGGAACCACGGGAATGTGGACCTATATCTCCTCCCATATTATTTACCACTCAGATTCACCAGTCGTCAGACTAGGTGGGAGACCTTCCAGCACTTCCCGCCCAGTTTTCACCACTGGGTCTCTTCGGTCGTCAGACAAGGTGAGGTGGTCCCTAGAGCCTAATCACTATTAATTCATTTTACCTCCTCACAGCTGCCCAAAATCCGAATGATAAGGTTAGGATTACCCTACGGTCGTCCAGCCCAGCAGCTCTTATGGGGCCCAAGTTATTATTTACCAATCGTCAGACAAGGTGGGAGACCTTCCAGCACTTCCCGCCCAGTATTCACCACTGGGTCTCTTCGGTCGTCAGA
>NW_008708717.1:37366-42682 GCF_000327385.1 Lottia gigantea | reverse complement strand
ATGGTCTGTATCTTTGCTGTGAGGTTTTTCAATTCTGGATATTGCTTGGGGAGAATTTTGACCAGTTGGGCTTTCGTGGACGTTTTAGAATGTCTGGTACATTCCACGAAATGTTGGGCGTATCTGTGCAATTTAAGGTCCCTTAGATAGGAGGTTACCGTCTTGATGATGATTTTGCCCTCAGGTGCCAACACACCCTTATCATCCACGCCACCTAGATGCTCGAACTCGGAGAGGTCCGTAAAGCTAGCAAAGACTGTGTGTTGTTTGGGGATTTCTCTGTCATGGACCACTGGGAACATATCGAGGGCTACTTTCTTTAAACGAAGCAAGCAATCCTCTTTCGTTAAATCATCGGAGGCCCTCGAGGAAAGACTGCTGCAGGGAGAAGGGGCACGTAGAAGATTAGAGGGTGAAGCCTCTGTGCCAGAAGTGGAAGTGGAAGTGGAAGTGCCAGGAGGAAGGGCGGGGGTGACATTGCCAGAAGTGAAACTTTCCTGGGGGTTGAAACACCAGGGACATCCAGGGAATGTAAAAATGCGTGAACCGGGAGGGGGGCATCTACACCTCGACTGGTAGAGGGTCGAGATTCTACGGCAGGATGAGCCGAGGGTAGCATTTCAGGCATGTGTAATGGGGCGGATCGGGACACTGCACTGAGGGGGACTGCTGTCCCGGTTTGGCGTGGCCAGGGTTGGTCCATCACAACCTCATGGCCGTACATGTAGAATTTTTTCTACGTCCTTGCCAGTGAAGATAGCATCCTTTCCAAAGGATGGGGATGCATGCTGCAGAACATGTCTGGAGTAGACGATACGGACCACGGCATTCTGATTAGCCGTTTCCTGCTTGTTCAACTCCTTGGCCTCTGCTAAGTCCTTGCCATGCACGCCAACTAAGTGCTTAGTCAATTCGACCAGGAACGTCGTGTGTGTGGGCACAATTTGCACTGTTTGGTACCAGGGTTTTTAATGAGAACATATGCCATTGCAAAGAAAGCGAAGACTGCTAAGAGAAATAAGATGAAAGATGAATGCAGTTGCCAAGAAAGATGCAAACTGAATGAAACTGCTAAGAACGATGTGACATGAGAGATGAAAACAGAGAAACGAAAGCCAAGAAAATAAATTAATAATACCTCAATAATGTATTCCGTTGTTTCCAAGTAACACACAGTGAAGTTAATGATTTACTAGTAAAGACAGGGGTATATGAAGGCAGCTACAGTATGACACGTGTTAATAGCAATACACAGAATTGGCATTGAAGTGTATATTCCAGCTAATCCAGCCCCAGACTTGAAGTCGCCTAATTGAGTATTACTATTGGAAATCCTCTGGCTTAACTAACAAGACTGGCGCGACCAATTATGCAATTGTGTCAGATAGAATGCTTCCAGTTTAAACAATATTTAATTGTATGCAAAGTATAGAAAGTGAGACGAAAGCCAAGACTAGAAGAAAATATTACTTTAGTTCCGTACGCTGGGAAATCATCGATGATATGATGACGATGAGCGTTGCAAACGGCCTTATATAGGATTCTTAGTAATTTGATTAACGGAAATGCATTGTTTGTCTCAGCTTGTGTATGTTTATGGCATTGAATAGTGCGGTATGAATGAAAAGACGTCTAAAAGAAGCCCACTGTTCGTTTACTGATTAAAAGGTAACCCTAACTCAGACAAGTTCAACAATAAACACTAGAGACTAATTATACCAAGCCGGCCTTTTTTATTCATACCGCACTATTCAATTGCACTGTGCAGTTTATAGGCAAAATAAACCCAGCCATCCGTGCATATCGTTAATCTTTCAGGCCGGCGGTGTGCATTTGAAAAGAGTTATTGATAGACAGAAATGTCTAAGGTAATAAAGACTGATTTAAAGAAATATTGTGAAATAAAGAATTTGATTGTTGAAATAGTGAACATAAAATTAAGATTCCTATTGATGTTATCATGACAAAGTAATGCTTTGCTTCAATGCAATAAGTTAATCTTCCCTCCCCCCTAAAATGTCATTGGTTGCAAACTTAAGATTGGCATTTCGGTTTGTGGGGACTTCATGCAGACGTATGTATTGCATGTGAGTTTAAAATGCCCTGGCTGCAAGCACTTGTGTGTTTGGCTATGGGCCAGTTCGATCGGAGTCGAATCGGGCCTATGCAAGTGTATGCAATTAGCCTTGAATGGGGCTGAAGGGTTAATATCAGTACAGAGAATTGGACTTTCCAACTAATCCGGTCTAGGATCTATGCTCATGCAGTGGTACAATTCGGTTTCTGAGACTTCATGCAGAAGTATTTAATGCAATACGGGTGCGTTTTTATGTCTTTTTTCTCTGTTATCCAGGTCTGCCTCAAGTGTATATAGAGAACCTGGTTTACTCTCAATCATGATTACTTATCAATGAACGTGTCATAAGAAGGGAGATTACCTATTTAAGATAATCAGAGGAAGATTATCAAGTAGTGATTGGATATCATCTATCACTTGTAGGCACGTGTCGTAGTATTATGCATGTAGCCAGACTTCTTTAGTTTGCAACCAATGACATTTGAGGGGGGGGGGGAGTGGGGATTTACTTATTGCATTGAAGCAAGGGATTACACTTGTAGGTACGTGTTTTAGTATTATGCAAGTGTAGGAAGGGTGCATTTTTTTTATAGAAACTGGGTTGTTTTATTTAATTGTTGTCTTATCTTAATGCACCACTACTGTTTTAATAAGCACATAATTACTTTACATTGACCTAATACTGTACTAATGTTCTTGTTATAGCATATATAGTATTTCAAATGTATTGAAATAGTATTGTAGTGTATAAAGTTATGTGTATAGATATTTGTCTGTGATAATGATACTTCTGTGATATTTTGTTATTAAGATATTATATTGTTGTATTATATATCTAATTGTATCATATTATCATTACAGGGTTTTTATTAAAGTTACCAACTGATATTCTGATAGTTTTGATATCGTTTATCCCCCTGAGCTAACCCGGTTACATCAATCAGATGTGATCAGTGAAATACTATAGAACGATGATTACTTATCATTAAACGTGTCTTAAGAAGGAAGATTACCTATTTAAGATAATCAGAGGAAGATTATCAAGTAGTGATTGGTGATCATCTATCAATTGTAGGCCGTGTCTTAGTAATATGCATGTAGCCAGACTTCTTTAATATGTAAACCAATGAGATTGGCTGTGGACATGTCAATCTTTAGTTTGCAACCAATAGGGGATCATCCTACTTGTAGCTCACAATAATTCCTGTCCGACGTCCTTCAGATGCACAGCGGAGCCGAAATGGCACAGTGAGTTAGACGCTTGCTCGCTAACCTGAAGGTCCAGGGTTCAATCCCGGCAGAAGTCGAGATAATACCTTCGGATTTTTCAACCCGGTTTCCCCCTGTTAGTGATGCAGCTACGAGGGGCTGACATGGAAAAAGCGTCTAGTCGTTCGGATTATAAACCGAATCTATGCACGTTAAAGATCCCTCGACAGTTGGAAATCGAAAAAGAGCAGGCTAATGTCGCTGTCCTGGCAAAATTTCCCTCATTGCACCCTGCATGGCGTTGCCCGTCTTCATTAGCCCACATGGTGCAAAAAAGTAGGACGTAAAACTCCATTCATTTCATTTCAGATGCACAGCATCGGCACGGGTATCGGCACGGGTGTCTACAATGTCTACAGCTGCACATTGTTATGCCTCAGACCAGCTGGTAGTCGCTGGGTCGTGGCGAGTTGAATGTGTGGGGATGTGGAAGACCCTGGATTTGGTCTAAATAATCTAGAGCTGGACAGTGGTGTACCTCAGCCCCTCTGGTAGTCTCTGGGTCGTGGAGAGTTGAATGAGTGGGGATGTGGAAGACCCTTGATTTGCTGTAAATAATCTAGAGCTGGACAGTGGTGTACCTCAGCACAGCTGGCAGTTGTTGGACCGTGGCGAGTTGAATGACCTGGGCTGTGGGAGACCCTGGATTTTGGTCTAGATATTCTAGAGCTGAACTGTGGTGTACCTCAGCCCAGCTGGTAGTCGCTGAATCATGGCGAGTTGAATGAGCGGGTATGTGGAAGACCCTGGATTTGGTCTAAATATTCTACAGCTGGACAGTGGTGTACCTCAGCCCAGCTGGACCGTGGCGATTATAATGAGCTTTGATGTGGAAGACCCTGGATTTGATCTAAATAATCTAGAGCTGGACAGTGGTGTACCTCAGCCCAGCTGGACCGTGGCGATTTTAATGAGCGGGGATGTGGAAGACCCTGAATTTGATCTAAATAATCTAGAGCTGGACAGTGGTGTACCTCAGACCAGCTGGTAGTCGCTAAATATCAAAGTGATTCCCTAATATGCAAGATCGATGCACCTTTTATATGCTAGAGTGATTTCCCTAAATATCAAAGTGATGACCTTAAATGCCAGAGTGATTAATATAAAATTAAAGAAAGACAGGGACACTGATAGCATCTATTTTACAACATTTGAATTTTCAATCAGACATCTGTGGTTCCTGCAATTTTAAGTGTTTGATGACGTCACTAATCGTAAAATATGGGGAATGTCCCTTTAACAAACTGGTGCAAACATTTGATATCGTTCTGATATGGATTGTACATGTGGATGCCGATGTTATCGTACACTGTCACCATTTTCAGCAAAAGCACCAGGCATTTTTGAAACTGATGGTGATAAAATCGGGCCAAACCCCTCTTGTGCCAGCCATAGTTTACAGCCTTTCTGTCGGGCCGCTAATTGGTGCCTCAGCTACTGAAGTCAAGGTATAAGACGAAGTTTGTAATAGTTTGACATTGTGAAGATGTGATACAATAAAGGTGACTATTGCAGTCAAGGTATTATACGAGGTTTGTAATAGCTTGACATTGTGAAGATGTGATACAAGAAAGGCGACTATTGTAGTCAAAGTATAAGACGAAGTTTGTAATAGCTTGACATTGTGAAGATGTGGTACAAGAAAGTGACTATTGCAGTCAAGGTATAAGACGAAGTTTGTAATAGCTTGACATTGTGAAGATGTGATACAAGAAAGTGACTATTGTAGTCAAGGTATAAGACGAAGTTTGTAATAGCTTGACATTATGAAGATGTGGTACAAGAAAGGTGACTATTGCAGTCAAGGTATAAGACATGTCAAGGTTCCAAAAATTTCATCGATAATTTTTATCTCCCACACCTATCCTGCCCGTGCCAGTGCTTCCTAGAGTTCCCGGTGTTGGCTCTCACACCCTAATACCTAGTTTCTAGAATAGGTCAGTTGGTAGCGAGTTGGATTATAGTCTGCT
>NW_008708717.1:31205-33500 GCF_000327385.1 Lottia gigantea | reverse complement strand
CAAACCCGTTATTTGTATTATTGTATAAAACCCTTCTTGTTATATTTTCAGTTTTTATGGCTTATATTACAGACTAAATAACCAAAATAATAACCTACACTAAGAGGGGTTTAAAGGATACTAATTATAATTAATTACTTCTATTGTAACATCTAATTATATTATTCTGAAAATGATGATTACATTATTAAAACCTTTTCTTACTACATAAGAACTAAAATAATGAATAGATTTAATAAGCCGGACTCTGACGTGAATCAATATAAATGGCTACTAAGGCAAATTATACCCTCCCAAAACCAACATACCTGTAAATTGCTGAAAATAGCAAAGTACTAAAAATATAAAGGTATTCCAAAAATCACCAACAAGGAAACAGATTGATATAGAGATCAATCTAAAGTGTTGTTGATATCTAGAAAACTAGATTATGAATAAGCAAGGAAGAGTTTGGATGTTTCCAAGAGATACAGAAATTGACCCCAAGGACCTTCAAATTGACCAACCAGAAGCCAGAAAGTACACTGACACATTGTTAATAAAGTGACATCAATTAGTAATAATTGTAATCAGTGCTCTGGTGAATGAAGTAAAACCTAGTAAACACATCTAACCTACATAATAATACAAGCTGTGTTTGTAAACAGGTCAAAAATGCCGTCTGCTACACTTCAAATGACGATGAAGATGGGTGGTGAAAGACGAACCAATGAATATAGCTTTCATTTTGACATGCAAGAATGAAAATGATATCCACTTAATCATTAGCCAAGGATCTTTTCATTCAAATGGCACTTATTGTCCAGTAACCAATATTGTCATATACAACCTTATATAATAAACTATCAGGCTTTGCACGGACTCTCATACACAAGCATACTTATACATACTCACATGACAAACCAACGCGAACATCAAGACACTAAAATAACAATACTTTTATTACATGATAAATATATCTACAAGTTTGGTCGAGCCAAATACATAAGTTTGGGCGAGCCATAAATATAAATTTGGGCGACCTAATGCGTTTGGGCGATAAGAATCAATAATTTTGCGAAAATGTGTACCAATGAGATTGGATGTGGACATGTCAATCTTTAGTTTGCAACCAATGACATTTGAGGGGGGAGGGGAGATTAATTTATTGCATATCTTGTCATGATAACAACAATAGGAATCATAAGTTTATTTTAACAATTTCTTCAACAATTTACACAACATTGCTTCAAATCAAATTCTTTATATCTGTCCATCAGGGAATCATCCTGCTTATAGCCCACAATACCTTCCCCTATCATATATCACTTGTAGGTACGTGTTTTAGTATTATGCATGTGTGGCAGGGTGCATTTTTATAGAAATTTGGTTGTTTTATTTAATTGTTGTCTTATCTTAATGCACCACTACTGTTTTGATAAGCACATAATTACTTTACACTGACCTAATACTATACTAATGTTCTTGTTATAGCATATATAGTATTTCAAATGTATTGAAATAGTATTGTAGTGTATAAAGTTATGTGTATAGATATTTTTCTGTGATAATGATACTTCTGTGATATTTTGTTATTAAGATATTATATTGTTGTATTATATATCTAACTGTATCATATTATCATTACAGGGTTTTTATTAAAGTTACCAACTGATATTCTGATAGTTTTGATATCGTTCCCCCCATTTTCTACATTATTATATAACATATTCTACTTGGAATGAAGACATTCTATTAGTGCCATTTTTCATTATAAAATAAATACATATCTTTGAAAGTTCCTTTATTGAACAGTTAGCTGAATACATTGTTGTATGTTCTGAATAATATATGTAATAAACATATAATTATATAGTTAAAGATGAGTTTCCTTATTTTCTAGTGTCAACTTAAGCAAACTATTTAATTTCAGATTCTCTGACACCTTTTCGTCTGCCGTTCCAGGACCAACTCTAGTTCATTTGGTAACATGGAGTGCCTATGGAGAAGTGTGTCACAGATGCCTAAAAACTACTACCATGCGTGCAATCCACTGCCCTTGACTATGTGCAAAGGTCAACCGGGTATCTAGTTCGAGATAGAGTGGTCAGACGCGTTTCCTGTGTCCATTTTGGTGTACTTTTGTTTAGTATCATCGGCAACTCATTTCTTTCACTTATTTGAAATACACACAAGGTCTGTGAGACTCTCTATGATCTATGCTCGTGCAGTGATACAATTCTATTTTTAGGACTTCATGTAGACGTATCCAATGCAATACGGCTGCGTTTTAATGTATTTTCCCTCTGTTATCTA
>NW_008708717.1:17265-18446 GCF_000327385.1 Lottia gigantea | reverse complement strand
CCCTTTATCGAAAGAGTGATGCCCCCTAAATGTAAAAGTGGTGCCTATTTGATATTAGAGTGATACCTCTTTTTGAGTGATGCCCCCTACAGTTGTGCCTACTTGATACTAGAGTTATACCTTTTTTGAGTGATGCCCCGTAGATATCAGGGTGATGCGTATTTGACATCAGAGGGATACCCTTTTTGAGCAAAACCCCTAAATATCAAAGTGAAGCCCTTATATGCTAAAGTACTGTCCCCTATAAATCAGAGTGATGCCCTTAAATACCGAAATGATGCTCCTTAGAGTGATGCTCCTATACATCAGAGTGACTCCCTTAGATATCACAGTGATGCCCCGTATACATCAGAGTGATGCCTTCGTACATTCGAGTGATGCCCCATGTACATCAGTTATACTCCCTAAATACTAGTGTGATGCCTGTAAATACCAGAGTGATGCCCATATACATCATAGTAATGCCCCCTAAATATCAGGATGATGCCTGATTTACATCAGAGTGATACCATTACTTAGCGAGTGTTATGTCCCCTAAATAGCAGAGTTATGCCCTTTCATGCTAGAGTGACATTCACTCTATACATCAGAGCTGCCCTAAAATATCAGAATGATGCCCTCTAAATATCAAGTTGATACATCTTATGTGCCAGAGTGATGTCGATGTATCACAGTGATACAATTTTTAAGCAAGAGTGATGTGCCCTAAATATCAAAGTGATGCCCTTATATGCCAGAGTAATGCTCTTTGTAGTAAGAGTGATACCTCGCTAGAATACTGTCCCCTATATATTGGTGATGCCCCTAAATACTGAAGTGATGCCCATATACATATGATTCCCCCTAAATGCTAGAGTGATGCACCCTTAATATCAGAGTGATGCCCAAATACATCACAGAGTGATGCCCCTAAATATCACAGTGAGAGCAAGACTGAGGCCCCTTATACCCTTGAGTGATGCTCCCTAAATGCTAGAGTGATGTCCCCAATACATCACATTGGTGCTCTGAAAATGCCAAAATTAAAATTTTTGACGTTCAATCAAATCAAATATATATTTATGAAAATTTCTAGAAATATACGGCCTCTGTTATTTTTAGGAACTTATGTCATTGGCAAATGTTGTTCAAGTCTTATGTCACTGACAAGATCGAACACATGAGAGTAATGTCCCATAAAC
>NW_008708717.1:9869-14833 GCF_000327385.1 Lottia gigantea | reverse complement strand
ATAGATGANATTTATGAAAGGGTATAAATATATAAAAATAAGTAAAAATATATGAAATTTATAAAAATATAGATGGAATGATAATGGCTATCACAGATAATAGGCTGAGATATGAAATGGCTTATAGTAGCAAAGGTGATATCTCCAACAATCGATATAATAATGTATCGATCATATCACCGACAGGTTTTGATGCAGAACGATTTGTCCATATTAAGTTGAAATAATGGTACATATGGGGGAACAGAGAGTGGTCAAACCCCGCCATGAATCTTGTGAATTCATGGATCTGGATGGGCTTCCTCAAAGAGTCCGACATAAAGTGGCAGAAGCTATTCCGTAATGGTAGCAATTTGCTACACACTACAAAGAGATGCAACAACGTTTCAGGCTGTTTTAAGCAATACCGACACTTAGTATCAAACTCCTGTGTGCTCCGTTGTGACAGGAGGAGTCGAGTTGGTAGGGCAGAATGAATCAGGAGAAAAAGGAATTCCTTCTCCCCCTGATTCAAACTCGACTTCCAGAGATTCTGGAACACACAGGAGAACTTGATGTGTGGGTATTGCTTCTGTACAGTTAAGGTATAATTAAGTTGTTTATGAAGATGGAGGTAAATTGTTTTAGAATTTACCTCCTGGCGCCAGTTGATAGCAGTACGGGTTTTTCTATAATTTTGGGTAAGAGTATCAAATTTAGGTGGTGCCTGAAACGTTGTGACGGAATAACTTCTGTCAGTGTCGAGCTCTCTAAGGGTGAGACCCATCCAGAAATATAGCAGGGATTTCCAAGGGTATCTGCTCCCCCCTATGAACCATTTTACTTGTTGGAGGTCGAAGGACTGGAGCTTGAGATCAATATCACAAACTCCAAGCCCTCCCTCGTCGAGCGGAAGTTGTAGGGTGTTTCGGGCTATCCACTCGATTTTTCCATCCCAGATGAAGGAGTAGATAGCCCGATTCAGCTCTTTAAGAATATGTTTGTTGGGTTTGATTATTCTGCCCACATACCAGACCTGAGATAAAATGTATGTATGTAAGACTTTGATTTTGTCTCTGTATTTCAGTGATCGATTTTTCCATTTGTTAAGGGTGTTGCGAATCCTATTTAGAATAGGATTCCAGTTAGTGTCGTGGCTATTGTGTCCGAAATGAATGCCGAGAATTTTGATATTATTTTTGATATACATTTTATCCGCATCTGGTACGTGGGCAGACATCGCCCCCGTTGTAAAGATTTCTGTTTTAGCTTTATTTATTTTTGATCCCGAGGCCTTCTCAAAGTTACTCAACTCGTAATCTAGGTTTGGGAAGGACCCGGGATCGGTGATAATGACGGACAAATCGTCTGCATGCTGGAAGGTTTTTACCTGTCGGTGGTAATTCGGTATATCTATACCCTTGATATACCGATTGTTGGAGATATTAAGGGCCAAAGGGTGTATCGCGAGTGCGTATAGAGCCATCGATAGAGGGCAGCCTTGTTTCACACCTCTTTCAAGGGTAAAGCAATTCGTGAAGGCTCCACGCACTTCGCAGTACACTCTTAGGTCCTTATAAAGAATGGAGATCCACTTGATTATACAAGGTGGGAGCCCCACCCTTTCCAGAAGGGTGCTAAGGTAGGTCCTGTTGAGTCTATCAAAAGCTTTCTCTTGGTCATAGGCCAACAGGGCCACCCCCAGGTCCTTCTGGGTAACATACTCATATATGTAGTCAATCGAGAGTAGGTTATTGATGATTGATTTGTCTTGGCCTGCTCCCGATTGAGTATCATACACAAGTAAGTTTAAAATAGGTTTTAACCTATTGGCTATCACCTTTGCTACTATTTTATAGTCTACCGTCAGCAGAGAAATCGGCCGATAGTTCTTCAGATCATTTCTTGAGCCCTTATTCTTATAATGTATGGAAATGATAGATGTTCTCATAGTTTCAGAAAGTTGTTCATGTAAGTATATATTGTTTATTACTTCCGACAAGTCATCCTGGATGACTTCCCAGAATTTCAAATAAAACTCCTTTGGGATGCCATCAATTCCAGGAGACTTGTCGTTCTGAAACTCTGTAAGGGCTCTATGTATTTCTTGTTTAGAAATGATCTGATTATCTATGGTCGATGCCTCCGCTGGCGGTAGAGGTGTAATGATGGAATTATCGAGGTACTCGTCGATGACAGGTTGTGGTATAAGGTCGGCAGAGTAGAGCTTTGAGTAGAATTTCTCTACGATGTCTATGATCTCTTCTCTGCCTTCCCTGACGATAATGTATTCCGTTGTTTCCAAGTAACACACAGTGAAGTTAATAATTTACAAAGTAAAGACAGGGGTATATGAAGGCAGCTACACTATGACACGTGTTAATAGTAATACACAGAATTGGCATTGAAGTGTATATTCCAGCTAATCCAGCCCCAGGCTTGAAGTCGCCTAATTGAGTATTACTATTGGAAATCCTCTGGCTTAATTAACAAGACTGGCGCGACCAATTAGGCAATTGTGTCAGATAGAATGCTTCTAGTTTAAACAATATTTAATGGTATTCAAAGTATAGAGAGTGAGACGAAAGCCAAGACTAGAAGAAAATATTACCTTAGTTACATACGCTGGAGAATCATCGATGATATGATGACGATGAGCGTTGCAAACGGCCTTATAAAGGATTCTTAGTAATTTGATTAACGGAAATGCATATCGTTAATCTTTCAGGCCGACGGTGTGCATTTGAAAAGAGTTAATGATAGACAGAAATGTCTAAGGTAATAAAGACTGATTTAAAGAAATATTGTGAAATAAAGAATTTGATTGTTGAAATAGTGAACATAAAATTAAGATTCCTATTGATGTTATCATGACAAAGTAATGCTTTGCTTAAATTTCTGTAAGTTAATCCTCCCCCCCCCCCTCAAATGTCATTGGTTGCAAACTTAAGATTGGCATTTCGGTTTGTGGGGACTTCATGCAGACGTATGTATTGCATATGAGTCTAAAATGCCATGGCTGCATGCCCTGTGTGTTTGGCTATGAGTCAGTTCGATCGGAGTCGAATCGGGCCTATGCAAGTGTATGCAGTTAGCCTTGATTGGGTCTGAAGGGTTAATATCAGTACAGAGAATTGGACTTTCTAACTAATCCGGTCTAGGATCTATGCTTGTGCAGTGGTACAATTCGGTTTCTGGGACTTCATGCAGACGTATGTAATGCAATACGGCTGCGTTTTTATTTCTTTTTCCTCTGGTATCCACGTCTGCCTCAAGTGTATATAGAGAACCTGGTTTACTCTCAATCATGATTACTTATCATTGAACGTGTCTTAAGAAGGGAGATTACCTATTTAAGATAATCAGAGGAAGATTATCAAGTAGTGATTGGATATCATCTATCACTTGTAGGCACGTGTCTTAGTATTATGCATGTAGCCAGACTTCTTTAGTTTGTAACCAATGACATTTTAGGGGGGAGTGGGGATTTACTTATTGCATTGAAGCTAGGGATTACACTTGTAGGTACATGTTTTAGTATTATGCATGTGTAGGAAGGGTGCATTTATAGAAAAAACTTGGTTGTTTTATTTAATTGTTGTCTTATCTTAATGCACCACTACTGTTTTAATAAGCACACAATTACTTTACATTGACCTAATAATGTACTAATGTTCTTGTTATAGCATATATAGTATTTCAAATGTATTGAAATAGTATTGTAGTGTATAAAGTTATGTGTATAGATATTTGTCTGTGATAATGATACTTCTGTGATATTTTGTTATTAAGATATTATATTGTTGTATTATATATCTAATTGTATCATATTATCATTACAGGGTTTTTATTAAAGTTACCAACTGATATTCTGATAGTTTTGATATCGTTTATCCCCCTGAGCTAACCCGGTTACATCAATCAGATGTGATCAGTGAAATACTATAGAACGATGATTACTTATCATTAAACGTGTCTTAAGAAGGAAGATTACCTATTTAAGATAATCAGAGGAAGATTATCAAGTAGTGATTGGTGATCATCTATCAATTGTAGGCCGTGTCTTAGTAATATGCATGTAGCCAGACTTCTTTAATATGTAAACCAATGAGATTGGCTGTGGACATGTCAATCTTTAGTTTGCAACCAATAGGGGATCATCCTACTTGTAGCTCACAATAATTCCTGTCCGACGTCCTTCAGATGCACAGCGGAGCCGAAATGGCACAGTGAGTTAGACGCTTGCTCGCTAACCTGAAGGTCCAGGGTTCAATCCCGGCAGAAGTCGAGATAATACCTTCGGATTTTTCAACCCGGTTTCCCCCTGTTAGTGATGCAGCTACGAGGGGCTGACATGGAAAAAGCGTCTAGTCGTTCGGATTATAAACCGAATCTATGCACGTTAAAGATCCCTCGACAGTTGGAAATCGAAAAAGAGCAGGCTAATGTCGCTGTCCTGGCAAAATTTCCCTCATTGCACCCTGCATGGCGTTGCCCGTCTTCATTAGCCCACATGGTGCAAAAAAGTAGGACGTAAAACTCCATTCATTTCATTTCAGATGCACAGCATCGGCACGGGTATCGGCACGGGTGTCTACAATGTCTACAGCTGCACATTGTTATGCCTCAGACCAGCTGGTAGTCGCTGGGTCGTGGCGAGTTGAATGTGTGGGGATGTGGAAGACCCTGGATTTGGTCTAAATAATCTAGAGCTGGACAGTGGTGTACCTCAGCCCCTCTGGTAGTCTCTGGGTCGTGGAGAGTTGAATGAGTGGGGATGTGGAAGACCCTTGATTTGCTGTAAATAATCTAGAGCTGGACAGTGGTGTACCTCAGCACAGCTGGCAGTTGTTGGACCGTGGCGAGTTGAATGACCTGGGCTGTGGGAGACCCTGGATTTTGGTCTAGATATTCTAGAGCTGAACTGTGGTGTACCTCAGCCCAGCTGGGAGTCGCTGAATCATGGCGAGTTGAATGAGCGGGTA
>NW_008708717.1:8253-9126 GCF_000327385.1 Lottia gigantea | reverse complement strand
TNGTAGTCAAAGTATAAGACGAAGTTTGTAATAGCTTGACATTGTGAAGATGTGGTACAAGAAAGTGACTATTGCAGTCAAGGTATAAGACGAAGTTTGTAATAGCTTGACATTGTGAAGATGTGATACAAGAAAGTGACTATTGTAGTCAAGGTATAAGACGAAGTTTGTAATAGCTTGACATTATGAAGATGTGGTACAAGAAAGGTGACTATTGCAGTCAAGGTATAAGACATGTCAAGGTTCCAAAAATTTCATCGGTGATTTTTATCTCCCACACCTATCCTGCCCGTGCCAGTGCTTCCTAGAGTTCCCGGTGTTGGCTCTCACACCCTAATACCTAGTTTCTAGAATAGGTCAGTTGGTAGCGAGTTGGATTATAGTCTGCTAGGTGATTAGGTGCCGTGGGTTCGAAAGTCATAACAATTTTGATGCCTGTGCCTTTGCTTCTTAGAGTCGGCTTTCACCCCCTTATACCCAAGGTTATTGCCACAAACAAAAAAGAGATAGGTCTATATCATGATAAACATGTTTTTTTTATTATTCACAGATTTTCTGTGCTACGGTATAAGTGGTTCGGTAAGGTCGTTTCAGATTATTTGGAATCTTGCCCAATGTAACGTTAAATAAAAAACAGGAAAAACTCAATCGGCTTTCAGTGCCAATCGTTTTACATTCACTCATCTCGTTGCACTTTTCAATACATTGGTCTTCATTTACCTCATACGACACGAAGATGAATGGTGTTTCGTAACGTAGACATCTTTTAAACCAAGTCATGGTAGAAGTGGAACATCTGATATCGTTAGCACAGTTTTCATCACATTCCGCTGAATCAGATACTAAACTTCCTTTGTAGGAATAGGGCTCCAA